>NC_088366.1:485942-493442 GCF_034508935.2 Berghia stephanieae | reverse complement strand
AAATCCATTAAACGCTATATAAATGATGTTGACGATGTAGATCTTTTATACGAGAAATTTTGTATAAATAAAATAACTAAAATATTAAATGACCAGTATCATCCACTAAGACCATCAATTATTATGTCAGAAAGAAGTGGTCGCCCTTTCTCTATTTCAACGAAAACAGAGAGACACCGAAAATCTTTTCTGCCGTCCAGTATTAGGCTTTATAACAACAAGCAATAATCATTTTATATAATTATTTCTCATTTTTACTTTTTAAAAAATATAAATATTAATTTATTAATTTATTTGTTTTGCAATCTTTTCAATTTTCAATTTATAGTGACAGTTTTAACTATTTTACAGTGTTGAAATTATTCATATTATAAAGCGCAGCTCTGGTTATAGAGCTGCTCCTTTTTTATATATATACATCCTATTTCCATTGTATTTTTATCTTATGTGTAAATTATAACACGTCTGTACAAAAAATTTCCTTTTTGGGATGCAATAAAGTATTATTATTATTATTATTATTATTATTATTATTATTATTATTATTATTATTATTATTATTATTATTATTATTATTATTATTATTATTATTATTATTATTATTATTATTATTATTATAACGAGTGGAAATAAAAACGGATAAAACAGCATTAAAAAATAAAAACAAATGCCAAACACGGAACGTTTCGGGTTCAAAGCCCTTCTATTTAAGTTAACACCAAAGACGACAGAAACATAAATATGTACATTACCTATAACAAGAGATAGAAGCCTGTGAAATATTTCTCTGCCGTCAATCTAGTGTTTTAGTGGTGCATTTACGATATTACTGTTTTTGTTATTGGCTGAAGAAGGGTTGAGTCCGAAACGTTCCGTGTTTAGTATATTCTTTCCTTTTTAGAAGCTGTTGTATCGATTTTCCTTTATTACTTTTGACATTCAACAGTTTGAGTGACTGGGAATCATTTTGGACGAGTCGCCATTTTGTCTATGGATTAATCATGTCTGACCGGCTTGAACAAGGAAAATATAATCTATGTTAATTTGTGACGCAATGCGTTCAGGGAAAATACTCACAAGATTCGACAGCCAGATATAACGCACCGACACACAAAACTACGTGTAACCTTGGAGTTTATCATAGTCTGATTGACAGGATCGAGTGAGAACTAATCATTACACTTGTTATCCAAAATACAATAACAAGGAGGTTAGTGACGTCAACTTCGTTCTATCTATAGATAGTATGCGCTTGGCTAAGAAACTCACAACATTGCCATCCGGAAGTATAACGGACCAACAAACAAAATTCTTTGTAACCTTGAACGTTTATAGTCGACACCAACCAAAGGAAAATCGTCACATTCGTTACGATAAAACCAATAATTTCTCATTCTGATTTCAATTTTACATCACAAAATTTAAATGATGTTTTTGTTTATCGCTAGAAAACCTTGAAACTGTTTGTTGGGTTCAATTTGCTCCATAATATTATGTTTAGAATGTATTTGTTGCATTCCTGTTTGAGTAAGAAAAAAAACATTGTTTCATGGCCGGTAACAGGGGGGGGGGGGGGGGGGGGGGGGGGGGGGAACTACAGCTTAGGGAACATGGATGGCAAAAAACAAAACAAAACAAAAAATAATAATAACAAAGACCTGAGCGACGTCAGCTTCGTTTTGTCTATAGGAATTCTAAGGAAATTGCACTCGTTAACTATATTCCCTATTTATGTTTTAAGGTACGAGGAAGGTGGAGGGGGGGGGGGTGGAGGAGGGGAATGGGGGTGGGGGGGGGGTGGAGGAGGGGAATGGGGGTGGGGTCAGGGGGGGATGGGGGGTGGAGGAGGGTGTAATGAGAGCAAAAAGCTGTTTATTGTTAGCCTGCAAGTTTGTACAATTCTGCCACTCGATAGCAGATCAAGGAAAAATTGTTACCTGACACCTGTAGACTGATTAATTGTTATAAACACGGCACTATAGATAGAATGAGGTTGACGTCACTCTTGTCTTTGTTATTGTTTTTGCCATCCGTGTTTATGAGTAATTCTCACTAAACTGTATTATCCAGATTATAAACGTTCAAGATTACACACCGTTTTGTGTGTTGGTCCGTTCTACTTCCGGATGGCAATGTTGTGAGCTTCTTAGCCAAGTGCACACTATCTGTTCGTAATCAGTACAGTCACACACGCTTATCCACAATGTCTAAATTTGGCTATTATTATTGTATGGATTATTCCATTCAAATTGTGGAAATCGAGTTGCGAATTCACTCATAGACAAACACAAAATAAAACACAATTCCATTTATTTCTCCCCAAGGGGGGATTTGTCTTTAGCGTCTACTCCAAAGAAATACTGTGCTTAAGGCCACGTGGCATGGTGGATATTCGAACTTGGTACCTTTTGGATACGAAGCAGACATTATGCCACTGATCCACTCCGCCCCATACTTCGTTGTACACCGAATATTCAATCAAATAAAATATTTGTGACGTCATGACTGAACCCTAAAATGTAAAAGTCTTCTCTCTCTCCTTCTCCGTCACAGGTTCGTCTCGGTCTATGTTAATTTCAATAATATGTGCGGCTATGTGGTCTAGTGGTATGACACTCGCTTTCCGATCGGAAGGTCCAGGGTTCGATCCTCGCTTGGCGCATAGTTGAGTCCTTGGAAAAGGCTCTTTACTCACATTCTCTCACTGTACTCAGGTGTAATTTGAGTACATGGCCGTTAACAACGTTGTCTTTGTCTGAAAAATTGTAATATCGCCTAAAAGGCGTTTTGTCCTGTCCTACATGTTAAATGTTGCTGTTGACCAGGGACCCCTTGTAAAGCGCTTTGAGCACGTTTAGTGGATATCGCGCTATATTAAAGCTCAATTTTTTAAATACAGTAGAATAGTAACTAAAATAGACGAGTTAATATTCGTAATAGCCTTTGTTTCCTCTAAACTATTGTGGGTTCTCCACTGTTGTCTTCATCATCATCATATCAACTTTAGAAACGGCACCTGACCTGCCTCTCGATTTCCCAGTCGAAACAACGAATGACAAACTCAGAATAGCAAAAGGAACCAAATTATAATCTTATTTTGGTACCAAACTTCAAGGCGTCAATCTGTGAGTAATTTGTTCCATGTCCGAGAATGCAATCCATAATTAGATTATCCAGCCTGTCGTTCATTCATTATGCATTGGCGGTAACAAAGTAGGGCAAAAGCCGATTAAGCCCCCGGCTCGTCTCCATCTTACATCAAGATTAACATCTGAAAAAGTGAACGTGAAACAAGGCCAGTAAAAAACCAGAAGACAAGTAAAATAACAACAGAACAAAACCACCCCAAATAATCAACATGCTTCGGTTGGGGATCGAACCGCAGACCTCCTGATTACTTCCGGTGAAACTTATCAAAATCCTTTAAACCTGAGACTTCTACTGACTCCTTTGATTTTTCGATTTATGTGGTTTTGAAAAGTTGGAAGTCATTTTGAATAGATTGACACATGACTTAAAACGTTTTTTTTCTGGCTAAAATAAGAAAAAGGTGTTTCGTGGTTCGTGTACAATTTCATTTTCCTTGTCTGCCATACACGAAAAAATACATTTTAAATAATTTGGCCGGAAAACTCGTCCTTCTAATATGGACCGATTAAAATGACCCAAATCTTAAAAAGAAACAAATCCACTGAAATCCGGGCCTCATTGACGACTCCCCTGACGTCCCAGGTTTGAGACTTTTTGACAACATATATGAGGATAGTTTAATCGATCGATATTTGAAAGATGGGTGTTTTTTTTGGTGGGGGGGGGGGAAGGGGCCAACACAAAAAAAAAGAATTATTCTTTTCATTGACCGACAGTGTTGAAACGAGAATTATTGTTATAACCCAGAATTCCGTCACCCTTGAGATGTAACCCAGAATCCGTCACCTTCTCGATGTAACCCAGAATTCCGTCACCCTTGAGAATCACACAATAATCGTATTGGATCTCATCCTCCAGTAGCGTCCAGTCTTGTCTCTCCCCAAATCCCACAGACGTCTGGGAAATAACAAGATTTTGTTTGTCTAGCGTTTCACAATGGCTGACCAGTCTATTTATAAATTTAACAGAATTTTACGGACATGTAGTTCTGGCAACCAAACCCACTAATAGACCCAGGTTAACATTGAAGTAACGGACAATATTTTGCGTCATATTTTGAGATTTCCTTTACAACAATGAGCCCATAAGGAATTGTTTCCGTTCGTTTCTTGTTAATTGTTTAATGGACTCGTAGGCTAATGAAGGAATTTGTGTGACGTCAGCAATCGCTCTACCTCGGTAATTACAGAAGACTTAGACTTTGTAAAGAAATGCCGCGTAGTAATTTATTGGTGTGCAAATCGATCACGTGATCGGACGTGAGTGGCGTGGCCACGTGACTTCATGGCATGGATTTAATTGGCTGTTGTTCCCACTGGTAATGAGTTGTTTTAAAAGACATTCAAGATGTCACGTGACAACTGTAGTATCACTGTATTTAACCCCAGTCTGCTTAGTAGGTGGCATTTTGTGACATGACACTCAACTTTGGACCTGCAGATCCCGAGTTCGAGACCCACTCTGAGCGGCGCAAAGTCGAGTCCTTGGAAAATGCTCTTTACTCATAATCTATCACTTGAAAAAGAAACAAACCCAAAAGGTTGAGCTTTTATTAAAAAAATTGACATTTTATTTAGCGCAATATCAACAATACATGCTCAAAGCGCTTTACAAAGGGGATCTGACCAACAGCAACACTTAACATGTAGGACGAGATATGACGCCTGTTAGGCAATATTACAATTTCTTTTCGGACAGAGACAACGCTGTTAACGGTCAGGTACTCGTTTTACACCTGAGTGCGGTGAGAGAATTTGAGTAAAGAGCATTTTCCAAGGACTCAACTATGCGCCGAACGAAGCTCGAACCCATGACCTTCCGATACGAAAGCGAGTGTCCTACCACAAGACCACATAGCCGCACGTGACAACTGTAGTTAAACTGTATTTAACCCCAGTCTGCTTAGTACGTGGCATTTTGTGACCTGACACTCAACGTTGGACCTGCAGATCCCGAGTTCGAGACCCACTCTGAGCGGCGCAAAGTTGAGTCCTTGGAAAATGCTCTTTTCTCATAATCTCTCACCCTACTCAGATGTAAAATGGATACCTGACGTGTTACAGCGTTGGCTCTGTCGAAAAAAAACCCCCCATTGTTAATCGCCTTATAGGCCTCATGTTTGTGTATGCGGCTATGTGGTCTTGTTGTATGGCACTCTCCCTCGAATCGCAAGGTCCAAGGTTGGAGTCCCGTTCTGAGCGGCGCAATGTTGAGTCCTTGGAAATTTCTCTTTACTCACATTCCCTCTCCGTACTGAGATGCAAAATAAATACATGGCCTGTAACAGCGTTGTATCTGTAGAAAAAAAACTGTTGTAATATCGCTCTACAGGCATCATGTATGATCCTACTTGTTAAGTGTTGCTGCTGGCTTGGGAACTTTTTTTAGCTCTTGGTTATTGTATTCAGACACACATATTAATGATTAGTTCTCTCTAAATGATCCCAAATCAGACTATAAACGCATCGTTTTATGTCTTAGTAAGTTATATCCGGCTGGCGGTTGTTGTGGGTGTTTTATCTAAACGCATAGCGTCAATAAAAAAAATACCAATAATAAAAGTATTTAAAGAAAAAATCAAATTTAACCTTCAAAGAACATCTAGTG
This sequence comes from Berghia stephanieae, assembly GCF_034508935.2. Taxonomy (NCBI): domain Eukaryota; kingdom Metazoa; phylum Mollusca; class Gastropoda; order Nudibranchia; family Aeolidiidae; genus Berghia; species Berghia stephanieae. The sequence continues at coordinate 487,685 of NC_088366.1, read as the reverse complement.
GGTGGAATGAAATCAATTTGATTATTTCCCAGCCCTTTGAATTGTTTAGTCCTTTGAGAGTAAAATCCACAGGCGGTTTTCAGTTAGGACATGGGCTGTACAATCTACACTTTGCAAATATAATAGTAGTAGGATTTCAGCCACCTTGAGGACACGGTTGCCGCTTTGGCAGTTTTAATGCTAAATTCAAAACATGACATTTTCATCCCTGAGCTGCCAAGGCAATGTGAACTTTTATGATAATGACGATGATGATGAAGATGCAGATGGTGATAATTTTGATGAGGATGATTATATTGATGGTGGTGTGGTGGTGGTGATGATGGTGATGATGATGATGATGATGATGATGATGATGATGATGATGATGATGATGATGATGATAATGATGATGGTGGAAGTGGTGGTGATGATGATTATGTTGATGGTGGTGGTAGTAGTAGTGGTTTGCTATAATCATGTTGATGACATTATGATTTCTTTCAGCGTTCATTTTGATAGACGATGCTTTAGATCACTTTAGACCATAAAATTGACATTTTTCTAAGATACGTTTGGCATTTTGTGCATAAATCATCTGGCAACCATGCTTGAAGGGGATGACTATAAAAAACAAAACAAACAAACCAAAACAATACAAAAAAAAAAAACAATTAATGAACTTTTAATGCAAGATTAATGAGTTACATTTGGCCTTGACCCTGGAGGTGAGTAGGCCAATTAAAAAAAAAAAAATATAATAAGGGACAGCGTGGCTCAATGCTACGGTCTGCGCTTCGTTATCTGGCCTTGAGCTAGTCACCTTGCCCTAATCACTTTGCGGCGCTGCACTGCGGCCGACGCCTGGGCTATTCTAATCTTCCCTCGGAATAGACGCTTAAGATAAATTTGCCCTTAGGGACGAATAAAGGGAATTAAAAAAACTAATAAAGAAGAAAAAAACTGGTCTGTCGTTGCCACTGCTTTCTGCAAGGGATAAATAACTGTGACGTGACTTGAATGTCATCACAGTAACAACTAATCTCCTGATGGAATCCATGGGGAAGACATTCGTATCCTGACAAAAGGCATGCATTGAGTCGATTAAAACGGGCCTTGACAGATGAAAATAGGCCCTGACTCACATTCTCTCACCTTACTCAAATATAAAATGAGTACCAGACCGATAGCAGCATTGTCTCTGTAGGAAAAAAATTGTCATATCGCCAAACAGGCGTAATGTCTCGTTCTACTCGTCAAGTGTTGCTGTTGGTCAGGGACCATTTTTTAGCACGTTTAATGGATGTTGTTCAAGATAAAAGCTCACTTTTTTTTCCTTTCAACTGTCCTCCTCCTCCTCCTCCTTGTTTGTCTCGGTCTTCTCCTCTTTCATCTTGCTGTCATGTGTCCACATTAGAGGCCACTCGAGGGAAACTGTTGGGCATTCTTCAGACATGCCCTGTCCATCTCTATCTACTCAAGGCCATGCTGTATTTGACCATTTCACTGCCGTACTATGGAAATAAAAGTATTTATAATTTTGGCCAGAAAACTCGTCCTTCAGATATCGATCCATTTAAATGACCCGCATCTTGGGAAAAACTCTCAAACCTGGGACTTCGCGAAATCCCAGGTTTGAGAGTTTTTGTCAAAATGACCCGAAGGGCAATTTAAAAAAATGTTTTTCAAGAGTACAACAATGACGTTGTTAACGACGGGGCGTTTGATACTAAATTGTGTGATTTTTTCAAATTTTCATAATAT
>NC_088366.1:478442-480942 GCF_034508935.2 Berghia stephanieae | reverse complement strand
GTAAAGAGCTTTTTAAAAAAGAAATCTCAACTATTTGCTGCTCAGAGCGGGACTCGAACCCTGGACCTTCCAGTCCAAAGGCTAGTGTCATACCACTGGACCACAGATCGGATCTTATTTTGGTGCCAACCTGGCATCACGATTTCCGGTCATCGTTCTATTGCCAGATATTTTTACACGTCAATATCTATTTTTAGCACCTCACCCAAATTGCATAGATTTAAAGAATTTAACAAGTGTGTATGAAAGGTGCCAGACAAAGCAAGAAAGAAAAATAGAAGAAAAATAAACATCCCCAAAAATCAGTCTACCTCGACTGGGGGATCGAACCTCAGACCTTCTGATTACCGTCGAGGTAGACTGATTTTTTGGGATGGTTGTTTTTTTCTTGTATTTTTCTGTCTTGCTTTGTCTGACACCTTTCATACACACTTGTTCAGATCTTTATCTTACACCGGTGCCTGCTCCTTAATTTCTTAATTTGCATCGATTTGTTTTATTTTGCCAGTTAGTTGTCATGAACAAAATTTCAACCGGAAACGTGCAAATATTAACGTGTTTCAACACAATTTCTTCATCAATTCTTAAGTAGTTGTTTTGATAAGACCGATACATAAACGTTTCCGTTCACGTTCTCGCCGTGTTCAATATTTGTGTTGTGTGTTCTAAACGAGGGTTCACAGCGTATCACACGCACCCTTCTGAAGTCTATTGTCATTAAAATCGTTACAACCGACGTGCATTGATTTGCAGGTCTGATAACCCAATTCCTTATGGGCTCATTGTTGTAATGGAAATCTCAAAACAGCTGCACAAATAATGTCCGTTACAACAATGTTGAACTAGGCCCATAAGTGGGCACGGATGTCAGACCTGTATATATGTACACGTCAGGTCCAACTATTGGATAACCTCTGTGGTGTAGTGGATAGCACGTTTGGACGGTAACCAGGAGGTCTACAAATGTTCGATCCGCAGTCGAAGAAGAATGAACTTTGGGATGTTTATTTTTCTTATAATTTCCTCTCTTGTTTTGTCTTGTACTGTACGATACACACTTTTTCATAACTGTAACTTTCAAGACTGCGTAGCAATTGGAGAGTTGATCTAAGAAAACAAGCGAACAAACAAAAAATCCCCCCCCCCAAAACCCCCCCTCCCAAAAAAAACCCCAAAAAAACCGACAAAACAAACAAAAAAAAAACAAAACAAAAAAAAAACAAAAAACAAAAAACAACAACAACAATAAGCAAAAAAAGCAAAACAGTCAAAAGAATACCCCCCCCCCCCCCCCCCCCATAAAAAACCCCAACAAAACAACAACCCCCCCCCCTCCAAAAAAAATAAAAGACAAGAAAAAAAAAAAAACCAAGAAAGACACCACACAATACCCACAACAACAACAAAAAAGAGAGTAAAACTTCATTCACAAGGCCAGATTTTACGGGGAGAAGATTTCCCGAATATCCGGACCGGAAACCGAAACTGTTAAAAAATGGTTTGTTGTAAAAATGGCGAAATTGCCTGTCCGAATTACTCCTGAAAGCTGTAGTGTTTGTTTTGTCTAGTCCAAGTGGGCGAAGGAAATAAAAACCTCTCAGACCCTAAGTGATATTGCCAAGTTTCGCAATAATTATGGTCTGTGTTTTTTTAAATAAACCATAATTTTGTTTTTATAAATTAAACCACGCGTCCTTCAGATTTCGTTTGTTCTGGTCCCTGGAGTATTGGCGAATAGTCTGGAAATCGGGATGACATTTCAACAAACACCAACGCTTCTTTGAAATCGGGTTTTGTTTTACGTTACTTTCTAGAAATTCATTCAGCGGCCCGCCAGACGCATTCAAGGTTTTTTGCACAGCTTGTATCTATTGTAGGCCTAAATATCGCAGCTTTTAACTACAAGAAATAAATAACAATTATAAATGATGTTTGTATAGAGCATTGCCAGAGTTAAATAAATAACAATGATAAATGATGTTTGTATAGAGAGCATTGCCAGAGTTAAATAAATAACAATTATAAATGCCCTTTGTATAGCGCATTGTCCGATTTAACACATTCCTTACCAACTCTTTACAGAATTTTCTCCAAAATTTTCAAACCCATCGAACACAAAAATATGTTTTCCTTACTCAAACAAAAAAGCAACAAATACATTCTATTCATAATATTGATGAGCAAAATGAACTCACAACACAGTGTCACGTTTTTATAGCTATAATAAAATATTTTTATTTAATTTGTGCGATTTACAAAAGAAATCTGAATGATTGGTTAGATCGTAACGAATGGTATGGAGAGGGTTAAATAAATACCAATTATAAATTACATTTGTATAGCGCATTCTGACGATTTAAATAAATAACAATTAAAAAATCTTATTTGTATAGCGAATGAGATTAGCGGAAGAGTAGCGTCCCTTGATTGGACGTCACCCATAGTCTGTGACGTCCAATCAAGGGACGCTAATCTTCCGCTAATCTCATTCCTATAGCGC
>NC_088366.1:458442-470942 GCF_034508935.2 Berghia stephanieae | reverse complement strand
GACGACCAATAATCTATACCATTGTTTCCACATCAAATGGAGTCCATGATGGTGACGACCAATAACCTATACCATTGTTTCCACATCAAATGGAGTCCATGATGGTGACGACCAATAACCTATACCATTGTTTCCACATCAAATGGAGTCTATGATGGTGACGACCAATAACCTATACCATTGTTTCCACATCAAATGGAGTCTATGATGGTGACGACCAATAACCTATACCATTGTTTCCACATCAAATGGAGTCTATGTTGGTGACGACCAATAACCTATACCATTGTTTCCACATCAAATGGCGTCCATGATGGTGACGACCAATAATCTATACCATTGTTTCCACATCAAATGGAGTCCATGATGGTGACGACCAATAATCTATACCATTGTTTCCACATCAAATGGAGTCTATGATGGTGACGACCAATAACCTATACCATTGTTTCCACATCAAATGGAGTCTATGATGGTGACGACCAATAACCTATACCATTGTTTCCACATCAAATGGAGTCCATGATGGTGACGACCAATAACCCATACCATTGTTTCCACATCAAATGGCGTCCATGATGGTGACGACCAATAATCTATACCATTGTTTCCACATCAAATGGCGTCCATGATGGTGACGACCAATAATCTATACCATTGTTTCCACATCAAATGGAGTCTATGATGGTGACGACCAATAACCTATACCATTGTTTCCACATCAAATGGAGTCTATGATGGTGACGACCAATAACCTATACCATTGTTTCCACATCAACCAATTCACAGCTGACAGACACGTATTAAAAAGTTTGGCCAGACAAGTCGTTCTTCAAATATCAATCGATTTAAATGAGTCTCATCTTGGCAAAAAAACTCAAACCTGGGATTTCCCTGAAGATTTCGAGAAGTCCCAGGTTTGAGAGTTTTTGCCAAGATGAGAGTAATTGAAATCGATCGATATTTGAAGGACGAGTTTTGTGGCCAAATTTTAGAAAACGGGTTTTTCCAGAGTACGACGGTAGAGTGTATAGTAAAATAAAGGCAGTAAAAATGACTCTTAAAAAAGATACAAAACAAAGTAAATCGAATTCTACCTTTGGCCTTCTTCAGGTAAACAAGAATAAAGCCAAAGGCCGATACGTCGATTCCTTTGCTTTGTATCTTGTACTATAAGAGCAAATTTTACTCCATTTATTTCACTATACATTTCATTGACTCGTTTTGACATCTCTAGATTTTGGTAAAACTACAAGAGCCAATGAATATTCATGACCTAAATATTTTGATTTTGTAGCCATTTACAAGTCGAAGCACTGATGATGAACCTAATAACTAAATGCACGCAATGTCGCTAGGTTACACCTCTCTTTTAGGGGTCCCAATAGCTCAGTTGGTAGAGCACTTCGGTTCACACGGAAAGGTCCTGTGATCGATCCCTAGTGAAGTCGAGCTTTTCCCCCGACACCCCCCCCCTCTCCCTGTTCACACAGTAGGGATTTGTTAGCTGGGTCTGTTAGATCTGGTGGAAAGTACTTTCCGAAAGACTCGCGTCCTATCCGAAGAGTAGCAAGAAATTGTTCTTATCCGTTTCACGCTGGCTGGGGTCCCTGACCATTGTGGGCAGGGAGATACTTACTGTGTCCTCTATCCCCCTATTTCTCTTCTCCAACACGCTTTCTGTCTTTGTCTTGGAATGAGATTACTTGGTTTTGTCCGGGCCCTGGTCGGATACCCTAGCTGGGAGGGAAGCAGTCGAATGTATAGTTAGAGTTGTAGGAGATGATATTTTTTGGTCTTGCATATGATCTCTCTGTTATGCATGGTATTGTTTTGTTTTTTGTTTTTGTTTGTTTGTATTTTTACCTATTATATGATTTGTAAACATTTGAGTGTATCCCTTTTAGTGGGGACTGTGCTTATGTCTGGATGAGACATGTAGGTGATCTCAAACTAAGGACTTTGATAGTATGCTCTTGGAATCTACATCTGTTTCCTATTTGAACAAATTCCCCTTTGTCTTACCTTTTAATGGGTGCTTTAATCGTAATTCTATAACTTTTTACTATCCTATTTTCTTCCTTTTTACTGGCGCTGATGTGACCTTAATCTGTCGCAAGCGCCGTAAAACCCTTAAAAACAAAAACAAAACAAAACAAAGAGAAACCGGGACCAACTCCTGGTCCACGGGCCCAAAGGCTCTGATGGACTACGACGACATGTCTTTCTTTCCCGAATCATTTGGATGACTCGAAACGTCTTCAACCATCAAATAACTGACGGAATTAGTCACCCAACGTCTCTAACAGGTATGAGATACGGGTGAACCGAACCCCACTGATCTAGACGCGACCCCCCACCCCCCCCCCAAACACAAACAAACAAACACAAAGCAAAAACAAGCAAACAATAAAGACTTAAAATGATCTGAAATGTGTCCAGATGATTCCCATAATTTACTGCCCAGACACGAACAAGTAGGTAATTCTGTTCAGCCTCTTGTATGAGGGTTATTGCAATTAGGACGCATGATAGGCGATTTGGACTGAATGGAATACAAATCTAATTCAATATGGCATGATAAAGGAATGGAAGAAGCATTGTGGAATATTTGGAATCACTAAATAGATGTGCATATTCATAAGTTTTAATTAATTATTCAAATAATTTATTGATTAATAAATGAATTAATTATTTTATTTATTATTATCCATTTCTTCCTTTTTAAAAATTTATTTTACTATCGATTTATTTATTTATTTATTTATTTATTCATCTATTTATTCACTAGTTAATTCATCAATTCCTTGACCATGCAGTATTTAGAGAAAACCAATTCTAGACCTTCTATATTTTAGCTTCGCCATCTTATTTTTTTTCTGTTTTTTTTTTTGCAAAGATCCCGAAGAGTCACTAGACCAGTAGCTCTAAAATTAGTTTATTTTTAAAACCCAGAATATATTCTTAAAAAAGGTTGTTTTTTATAAAAGGGGGTCCGTCTGTACATCTCATACAAGCTTCTGGAAAATACATTAAAAATCTCTATTTGAGTCTTCTGTTATTTTCTAAGTCTATTGTTTGTGTTAATTAAAATAAATCTTACATTTTCCATTCTTGTCGTTTGAAGGACAATATTATATTCTGGACACTTCTATTTACGGATGTATGATGTCTTGCCCAAAGAATCAACGCTGTTCCTAATGGAATGTGATGGAGTAAACAAGATTGATTGCCTCTGTCGTCGTCAGCAGGAAACAGGAGGCGATGATTCGTGGTGTCCTTGGTCAAACTGATGCTAAAACAACAAAACAAGTCTGAGATAAATGGCGGCGGCACTGTGTCTGCTTACAAGGCATTAATTATCACGTCACATCCGGTTTGAAAAGTACACTTTAACTCCGTAGTGACGAGACTGAAAATGTGACTTCGATCAAAACGATGTCTCGAGATTTATCCGATTCTAACTACAGACTTCATATCAATGTTTGTGAGGGTTTGTGGCTTGGCCAACGTGCAGGGATTTACAGGTCTGGTAACCGAATGCAATAATGCGCTGATTTAACATTGTTGTCGTGGACGATATTTTGCGTTGAATTGAGAATATTTCCATGACAACAACGAGCCCATGACATTTTGGATTATCTGACCTGTAAATAAGTACACGTTGGGTATGACACTAATCCTGAGATCTGTAGGTCATAGGTTCGAGTCCCGCTGTAGACGGTGCAAAGTTAAGTTCTTATAAAAAGCTTATCAATAACATTTTCTCGTCATACTCAGGTGTAAAATGAGTACCTGGTCGGAATTAGCGTCGTCTCTGTCGGAAAACGAATGTTACAATGGTGAATGCTTTACAAACGCCATGCGTTGCTCTTGGAATCTAGATACATCTGTTCCCTATTTGAACCAATTCCCCTTTGTCTTACCTGTTCTTGGGTGCTTTAATTGTAATTATAGAACGTTCTACGATCCCATTTTATTCCTCATTTAATTTCGCAATTAAAACTATTTCGTTTTCCATTCAACGAAAAGCGCGCGCGCACGAGTGTGAGTGAGAGAGAGAGAGAGAGAGAAAGAGAGAGCGAGAGAGATAGAGAGAGAGAGGGAGGGAGAGAATAGAGAGAGAGCGAGAGAGATAGAGAGAGAGAGAGAGAGAGGGAGGGAGATAGAGAGAGAGAGAGCAAGAGAGATTGAGAGAGAGAGATAGAGATAGAGAGAGGTAGGAGCTGCCTGAAGACTGGAGGAGGCTTCAAAATAAAACATTACAAACAAAATTGATAGATTTGAAAAAGAAGAAGAACCCCAAATAGAATCAAAGAAATATTTTAAAGGAAAAAAAAAAACCCCGAAGAAAACAAAAAAAAAACAAACAACCCCCCAAACCCCCCCCCCCAAAAACAAAAAAAACAAAAACAAAACAAAAAACAAAAAACAAACAAAAACAAACAAAAACAACCCCCCCAAAAAAAAAAACTAAAACAAAATATAAAACGAATCAAAACAAAAAGTAAACACCAAAAATACCCTAAAAACAAACAAACAAACAAACAAACAAACAAACAAACAAACAAACAAACAAACAAAGACCAATAAATTAATGTGTCTTTTTGGAAGCTTTTCCATTTTCACCTTATTGCTAGTAATTTAACATTCTAGTAAGATTTCAACCCGTGTCTAAAGAGTTAACGCCTAGTCAGCCAATCATGAAAGTCGGTGCTTTTGTGGTGATGATGGGATGGATAAGTGAAATGAAACAATGAAACACACACACACACACACACACACACACACACACACACACACACTGAGTGAGATAGAGAGAAAGAAAGAAAGAGAGGGAGAGAGGGAGAGAGAGAGAGAGAGAGAGAGAAAGAATTAAAATACGAGATTATTTGTTGTAGAGTTATAAACATATTTGGAGCTTTCTCATTGGTCCATACTTGTCCTGACGTCATTTATTGTGAAGCGATTCACGTCAAAGATTGACCTTTGACCGAGAACGTGATTCAAACGTTAGACAGGGGATGTAAAACTGTTAAAAACCAACAGTACATGAAATATTGACATTGTCTAAATTAAACATTCTAAAAGGATTGGCATTCTTCTTCTTGATACTTAAAAAAAAATATTTTGAGCCGGATGTGACATTTAAACTATCCCCGCCTTATACGAAAGGCCTTGAAGAATACCCCCCCCCCCCCCCCAAAAAAAAAAAAAACAAAAAAAAAAAAAAAAAAAAAAAAAAAAAAACAAAAACAAAAAAAAAAAAAAACAAAAAAAAAAAAAAAACAAAAAAACAAAAAAAAAACAAAACAATACAAACAAAACAAACAAACAACCCCCCCCCCCCCCCAAAAAAAAAAAACAAAACAAAAAAATCAACAACTCAAACCCCCCTCCCCCCCCAATAAATAAACAAAAAACAAAAAACAAACAAACAAACAAATAAACAAAAACAACTACTAAACACAACAAAAATAAAAATAAACAACAAATAAGAAAAACGAGCTTTTATTTCTAGAGCAATATCCACTAAACGTGCTCTAAGTCTTTTACTGGTGGGGGGGGGGGGGGGGCTTCCTAGGCAACAGCAACACGTAACATGTAGGACGAGGCATGATGCCTGTTGGGCGATATTCTATTCTATTTTTTTCGGACAGAGACAACGCTGTTAACGTCCATGACATCGTCCACATGTGGCTATGTGGTCTGTTGGTATGACACTCGCTTTCGGATCGGAAGGTACTGGGTTCGAGTCTCGCTCGGCGCATAGATGAGTCCTTGGAAAAGGCTCTTTACACACATTCTCTCACCGTACTCAGGTGTAAAATTAATACCTGGCCATTAACAGCGTTGTCTCTGTCTGAAAAAAAAAAGTAATAATATCGCCTGACAGGCCCCATGCCTCGTTCTACATGTAACGCGTTGCTGTTGGCTAGGGACCATTTGCAAAGCGCCTTGTGCACGTTTAGTGGATATTGCGCTATATAACAGCTCAAGTTTTTTCTTTTCTTTTTTTTTTAAAAACACTGTGATATAGCCCAGGGGGAGATAACTCATTACGAAATAGGTTAGGCATTTTCACTGTGTTTGCTTTCATCATTGGCGTGTTTGGATTGGGTGGACAGGAACAGATTATGAGTGGGTGAAAAACAGGGAATGAATCGGAGGATTGAACGAATTTCAATGTTGGTTTGAACGGAATTTTGGTCTAGTGGTATGACAACCGTCCTCGGGGCCCGTCGATTCCGGGTTCGAGTCTCACTCTGAGCAGCGCATAGTTGAGTCCTTAGACAAGGCTCTTTACTTATATCATCTCACGGTACTCAGGTGTAACTTGAGTACCTGACCGTAAATGGTGTTGTTTGTGTAGAACCCCCCCCCCCCAACCTTACAAGCCTCATTTCTCATCATACGTGTTAAGTGTTTCTGTTGGCTTGGGACCCCTTGTAAAGCGCTTTGAGCAAAGCAAGTGGATATTGCTCTATATTTATGGCCAATGTTTACGTGTGTGTATTTCAAATTTTAAAAATCAAGGATCAGGCACCGGTGTAAGATAAAGATCTGAACAAGTTTCTATGAAAGGTGCCAGACAAAGGAAGACAGAAAAATACAAGAATAAAACAACAAAAACCCCCAACCCAACAATCAGTCGATCTCGACTAAGGATCGAACCTCAGATCTTCTGATTACCGGTCAGACGTGCTACCAACTATCGGGAGTCTCTGTGGTGTAATGGTAGCACGTCTGAGCGGTAATCAGAAGGTCTCAGGTTCGATCCCCAGTCGAGGCCGACTGATATTTTGGAATGATTTTTATTCTCTTGTATTTTTCTTTCTTGCTTTGTCTGGCACCTTTAATTCTCACTTGTTCAGATCTTTATTGTGTGTGTGTGTGTGTGTGTGTATGTGTGTGTGTGTGTGTGTGGGGGGGGGGGGGGGGGGGGGGGCAGGGGTAGGGGGTGGGGGGGGGGTCGGTTTGTTAGGTGGACAATAGAGTGAGAAATTCAAATATCGGCTTGACTCGGGATTGCTGTCGACCCATTTGCTGGTGAGAGGTGGTGCTCTATCAATTGACCTATCCGGAATCCAAGAAGAATATTATGAGTATCTGGCCGTTAACAGCGTTGTCTTTGTCGGGAAAAAAATGTAATATCGGCTAACACCCACCCACCCAGCCACCCACCTACACACACAAACACATACACACACACACATACACACACACACACACACTCTCTCTCAAATAGTTAAATAATATAAACAAGGAGAGAAGCACTATACATTTAGAAGTCCCACGGTTTTCAATTGCGTTGTACAAATACAATGGTCGTCTTTCCCCATCTCATATCGACAGAAATCAATGGATGGAAATTATGGAGTGTTGTGTCATCTATTATTAAGCACAGATGTGTTCTTGTGCTTCAAGCCTCGCTCGGCGCATAATTGAGTCCTTGGAAAAGGGTCTTTACTCACAATCTCTCACCGTAATCAGGTATAAAATGAGTACCTGGACGTCAAGATCGTTGTCTCTGTCGAAAAAAAGTGTAACAGGTGTTATGTCTCGTTCTACATGCTGCGTGTTGCTGTTGGTCAGGGACCCCTTGTAAAGCGCTTTGAGCACGTTTAATGGATATTGCGCTATATAAAAGCTCAATGTTTTTAAAATTTTAAATATTCTTTCGTTTCTTTGTATTTATTAAACGAGTTATTTTTCTTCTTGCCAAATAACACTACGAGCTTGCGAGTATGTCTTATTGCACGATGAAAAATCGACGAGTTTATTGAATAGAAAGAAATGAAAGAATACGTTTATTTCCCCCCCCCCCTCCCCCCTCCATGTAAGATTATTAGAACATTTCGTGACCAGTTGTATGCTGGTTGTATCTACTTCTTTCTATTCACCATAATTTGTGTTTCTCTCCTTCTGTTTGAATAATTATTTGATCCAAACAAAAAAACAAAAACAAAACAAAAACCGTTGGATTTGTAATCATGCGCACCAAAAGAATATTTTAATTGCAAATCAGCTGTCTTTCACAAGATATTTTTAAACAAATAAAATGAGCGAAAATATTCTGCAATGGTTGAATAATTTTTATAGATAGTTTGCACTTGGCTTAGAAGCTCACAGCATTGCCATCTGGAAGTATAACGGACTAACACACAAACTATGTGTAACCATGATCTTTTATAGTCTGGTTAATACAGTTTTAGTGAGAATTACTCATAAACGCGGATGGCAAAAAACAACAACAATAACAAGCCCCAAGCGTTCAAAGCATAATTCAAAGGTTAGACACGTATCCACTAAGAAATTATTGGGTTTTCCAATGGAAGGCCTGGAAAATAATTGTCCGTTAAAACATCCGACTGTACAGTAAACACGACATAGAAGGCCGATCTTACAGTTTGTGAAAGTTGTCATGCCTAGAGCCATATCCGTATCCGTCTCATACAGAGATCTTAGTCTATGTCGCTGGTGTTTACCTTAGTTACCTCTTTGTCTTAGTCTATGTCGCTGATGTTTACCTTAGTTACCTCTTTGTCTTAGTCTATATCGCTGGTGTTTACCTTAGTTACCTCTTTGTCTTGGTCTATGTCGCTGGTGTTTACCTTAGTTACCTCTTTGTCTTAATCTATGTCGCTGGTGTTTACCTTAGTTACCTCTTTGTCTTAGTCTATGTCGCTGGTGTTTACCTTAGTTACCTCTTTGTCTTGGTCTATATCGCTGGTGTTTACCTTAGTTACCTCTTTGTCTTAGTCTATGTCGCTGGTGTTTACCCTTAGTTACCTCTTTGTCTTAGTCTATGTCGCTGGTGTTTACCTTAGTTACCTCTTTGTCTTAGTCTATGTCGCTGGTGTTTACCTTAGTTACCTCTTTGTCTTATTTTATGTCGATGGTGTTTACCTTAGTTACCTCTTTGTTTTAGTCAATGTCGCTGGTGTTTACCTTAGTTACCTCTTTGTCTTAGTCTATGTCGCTGGTGTTTACCTTCGTTACCTCTTTGTCTTAGTCTATGTCGCTGGTGTTTACCTTAGTTACCTCTTTGTCTTAGTCTATGTCGCTGGTGTTTACCTTAGTTACCTCGTTGTCTTAGTCTATGTCGCTGGTGTTTACCTTAGTTACCTCGTTGTCTTAGTCTATGTCGCTGGTGTTTACCTTCGTTACCTCTTTGTCTTAGTCTATATCGCTGGTGTTTACCTTAGTTACCTCTTTGTCCTAGTCTATATCGCTGGTGTTTACCTTAGTTACCTCTTTGTCTTAGTCTATATCGCTGGTGTTTACCTTAGTTACCTCTTTGTCCTCTATATTAAAAACAAAACACCTGAAGGGATTTGCTATTTTTGTCTTTGTAGAGGTAGCTATGGGCGTCTATGTGGTCTTGTGGTATGACACTCGCTTTCGGATTGGAAGGTTCTGGGTTCGAGACTCACTCGGGGCATAGTTGAGTCCTTTGAACAGGCTCTTCACTCGCATTAACTCACCGTACTCAGGTGTAAAATGAGTACCTTGCCGTTTACAGCATTATCTCCGTCGGGAAACAAAAATGTAATATAATATCGCCTAACATGCGTCATGTATCGCCTTACATGTTAAATGTTACCGTTCCTAGGGACCCATTGTAAAGCGCTTTGAGAACGTTTAATAGATATTTCCCAGTGTAGATGCACTTGTTTTGTTTCAGAGTCGAATGAATCCTAACATATTACCGTCTAGGGAATATGGGTCACCAATTTTCATTGCGGTCTTATCCAAGTCTTCATATTCAAACAATTTTAGCGTGGCCTTCGTAAACTTATAGCCTAGCACTGACCAAAAAAAATGACGTCAAAAGACAAGTCTTTGGCAACAAAAGAAAACCATTCGTGAATTGTATTCAATAGTTCAACCAATGGGACCACTCGTTTCCTTAAATTCAACTCACAAGGCTTATAGCCTGGCACTGAAACCTAAAAATGACGTCAAAATATGGGCCATAGTGCGTCTTAGGCAATACGTTAACGATGGCGACGGTTTTAGTCAACAGATCTTAAATTTCAGTTATTAGCAACTCGAATTCTATTTTTGACGTCACATTTCAAAGCCAGAGAAATGAAATTGGATCTGCTGCACTTTAAGACAAAAATATTTACTTTCAATTACGTCATAACGCGCTATTTATTGTAAAAGACGAAGTTTTTGACCTCATTTTATGTCATATTGGGGGTTTGAAAGTTTTCCGTTTCTATGACGACAAGAAGACATTCAATCGTTAGTGCCTTGTGGAACATTGGTATAGCATGCTAACCAATCAAAACGTGGCAAATTTTGAGTTCAGCGTTCTGATTGGGTAGATAGAATCGAAAATAGGAACAAATATCCCAGTCCCAGCTTTACCAAGTGAGCTATCGGACCCTTAAATACTCAAAGATACGACATGTTAGTTTTTAATTCCTTTATCAGTTAACTGCTGTATTGAATTGAATAAATCATTTATTGTCGGTAAAAATACACATTATGCATAAATCGTTTATACATAACAACAACTAGTAACAAAGACAACAACATATAAAAATTATAATTTGAAAAATAATTATGTTCTATTTTCTTAATAAAATCTGATTTAAAATAAGTAAATCTTTAAGGCTTTTCAAGACAAAAGATTTGAAAAAAAATACTTTGCATATAAATTAAATACTATAGGTTATATTATACATAAAACTTGACAGGTGTCATTGTTTGATTGAATATGAATATCAAATATACTTACGACAACAGAAAACAGATTTGAACCAGTCTGAGAAGCTGACACTTTTGTCATAAGAGTCTCTCAAAAATCTATTTCAAATCTGTTTCCGGTCTCATGTGCTCTGGCAGAATATTCCACGAAAGTGCCGCGGCATAACGGAAGGACTGTTTACCGAAATGGGTTGTGTTGATGTTTGGGACATCAACAGTATTGGTGTGCCTAAAATTATATTTTCTTTCTTTGAAAATTACTAAACGTTCTAGACATTTTGGGGATAATTTATTAAGAATATTGTTTTGAATGTTTGTGTTGTCATAATTTACACTCGTTGGTTTCAAGGTGGAAAGTCACGTGGTTTAAAAAAATGGCCAGAAAATTCGTGTTTCAAATATCGATCGATTGAAGTGACTCTCATCTTGGGAACCAAAACAAACACACACACACACACACATACACACACACACACACACACAAGAACAAGTCTCAAACCTGGGAGTTCCTTGAAGACCGCGAAACCCCCAGGTTTGATAGTTTTTGCCAAGAGGAGCAGCGTGGCTCAGTGGTATGGTCTTTGCTTCGTACCCGAAAGGTACCGAGTTCGATCACCTGCCGCTGCGCTGTTTGGTCTTGAGCACGTCACTTCTCCCTAGCTCAGTGATGGGACGAGAGACCACAAATAATAACGGGTTGATAAATGAAATAGAATGCAGTCATCCCATTGGCAACTCTGGATAATAAAAAACAAGAACTTTGTAACAAAAATATCAAACACTATAGGGAATGAGATTAGCGGAAGAGTAGCGTCCTTTGATTGGACGTCACCCATAGCGGAAGCGAGGACGAGAGACGCATGCGCACAACCAACTTTTCCGCCGGTGACGTCACAGACTATGGGTGACGTCCAATCAAGGGACGCTACTCTTCCGCTAATCTCATTCCCTCGTCCTCAGTTTTTACATTTTGTTTCAAAGCGATAAGTTTAAAAATGGCATGCGATTGTTATTTTGATTGTCCGTCTAGAATTTACAACAACTGTATTTTTGTATTTCCCCATCATCTGTTGAAAATGAAACATTTGATGTTTCCACCACCTGCCCGTATGGAATTTCCCGTTCAAGAAGATCAATCAAATCATACTAAAAGTAGACAACAACACAATAACCAAAAACAAAACAAAACAAAACAAAACACATAATACAAGACAGCAGCAACAAGAAATTGTCATCACACAAAAAAGGAAAAAAAAAAAGGAAGAAAAGAACGTATTTCTAGGAAATATCAACCAACTGAAAACGTGAGGGTTTTAGGTCAAAGGTCACTCGAGAAAATATCCAGTATTGGGAAGAAAAGTGTGATGTGAAAAAAAAACTGGCTCCAATCTCATTGGAAGTGTAAAGCCACTCTTCCGGATGACTGGATACATACCTTGTGTAATTCATCTTCTGGTGTCCGAGTGATGGTATCCTATTTTCTAGTCTGGATAAACGCTGGTCGTCAATAAAGATGGTCCATCCTCACTCTTTTCCATCCTCGTAATTCTTAGAATCTGTCTATACATCCTGCTACTGAAATAGTTATGTCACCTCTATGTAACCTATTCATTATTGGTACTCTGAAGGACTGGTTACATACATACACACTGCCCACGGATTTAGGAACCAATTTAGTGGAGGGTGTGACGTGACGACTTTTCATCCCTATGACCCCCGAGTTCAACATAACAACTCAACGGATGTCATAAAACCATGACGTATTGAAAAACTCAATT
>NC_088366.1:450942-455942 GCF_034508935.2 Berghia stephanieae | reverse complement strand
ACACACAGAGAGAGAGAGAGAGAGAGAGAGAGAGAGAGAGAGAGAGAGAGAGAGAGAGAGAGAGAGATTTGGACCAGAAGCGACAGACTTTCCAAAACTCTATAGTAGTCAAACCAAACCATACCCGTCAGCTGACGGGTTGCGGCGGCCCACTCAGTCCATGAACATTTCGTTATAGATAGTATGCGCTTGGCTCAGAAACTCACAACATTGCCATCCGGAAATTTAACGGACCAACACACCAAAGTGTAACCTTGAACGTTTATAGTCTGGTTTATACATTTTTAGTGAGAATTACTCATAAACATGGATGGCAAAAAAAAAACTAAAAAAATAACAAAGACCCGAGTGACGTTAACTTCGTTCTATCTATAGAAGGAACGAAACTGACGTTACTCGGGTCTTTGTTATTATTTTAAAACAGCAGGTTAGTGATTAGTTCTCACTAAATTACATAAATCAGACTATAAACTACGTTAAAGGTTACACACAGGATGTTGTGAGTATTTTACCTAAACGCATAGCATCAATGGATGGCAAAAAATAGCGTTACAAAGATAGAACAGGAGTCTCTCAGAGCCATGAGAGCTATGGAGCCGGTGCTTATCCCGGTTTCCATGGCGTAAAACGGACTATAAAAGATTCCTTCTATCCTTTGGATAGGACGCCGGTCTATTGAAAAATGCTTACCGTCAGATTTAACAGTCCCAGCTACCCATTCACTGCTGGGTGGACGGAGGGATCAGAAAAAAAAAATCTCGGCTGCACCCGGGATTGATCTCGGTCCCTTGGCGTGTGAAGCGAGTGCTCTACCAACTGAGCTATCAGGACGCCCAACCAAGATATAGATAGTTCGAAGATGACGTCACTCAGGTCATTGTTATTGTTTTTTTGCCATCCGCGTTTATGAGTAATGCTCACTGAACTGTATTAACCCGACTATAAACGTTCATGGATACACACAGTTTTGTGTGTTGGTCCGTTATACTTCCGGATGGCAATGTTGTGAGCTTTTTAGCCAAGCGCATACTATCTATAGACTTAAGTGTGAAGGAATGAATGAATGCATTCTTTATTGTCGGTAAAAATACATATTGTGCTTACGTCATTTATACATAACAACTATCAATTATCAACAATGACAACAAAATACAAAAGTAATAATTTGATTTTTAAAAAAATGATGTATCTATAATTTCTTCTTAATCGATAAAATCTGATTTAAAATCAATTCGATCTTTCAGGGTTTTCACCAACAATTGCCCATAAATGAAATACTGTACATGATATTATAAACATGACACGTGTCACTGTCTCATGAAATATGAATAGAAATCCACTGTATAACAAGAATGTCACCATCAGAATCGTCTAAAAATCAGTCTTCAGAACACAGGATTGTTGTATTAAAATCCCAAAATGATTGCAAGACAACAAACACACGTCTGCCAGCCAGAGGCGTGTTCCATGTTTTTCTCACAAACACTTAGATAGAATACGCTGATTATGTTCACCTGATGGTTGGAAAGTAACACATTTTGATGGAAGAATAACTCTTATATTGTTATTGATTTTAAAAAACTTGAATATCTTTATAGGGCAATATCAACTAAACGGGCTCAAAACGCTTTACTCAGGGTCATAAGCTAACGTTTTACAGCAATACTTTATTTGCAGGACCAGCCTTGTCGTGTGGAATGCGATATTTCAATTTTACGTGACTACGCATTACTTCTGGCTGGCAAATATCAAACATTTGTAATGAAGACATGCACCCAAGTGTAAAACTAACCGATTTATGATGATTACTTACGTCATCTGGCTGGCAAAAAAACAAAAATAAAGTAACATGACGCTTAACGCAATGACCTAAAAGGTCAACAAGTCACGTGTTTTGATTAAGTGCAATCGGATCATCCTTTATACCCAATGAAAAAAGAGATGTTTCCATTTGTTTGTAACTACTGGTTAATAGAAGGAACGAAATTGACGTCACTCAACTCGTTTTTAGTGTTATACGACAACCATTTTGGTGATTCGTTCTCACTAAATTTTCTCAATCAGACGATAAACATTCAAGGTTTTCACTGTTTGTTTGTGTGTGTGTGTGTGTGTGTTCGTGTGTGTGTTGGTATGTATTATCCGGCTAGAAGATGTTGTGAGTATTTTATCTAATCGCATAGCATCAATAAGTTAAATAAGGCTTCGTCCGAGCACGATAAGTTATAGATGGTATGATGTGACGTCACACATGTCTTTGTTGTTGTTTTTGCCATCCTTGCTTATGAGTAATTATCACTTAACGGTATTATCCAGACTATAAACGTTCAATGTTACACATGGTTTTGTGTGTTGGTTCGTTATATTTCCGGATGGCAACGTTGTGAGCCAAGGGCATATTATCTTTTGATAGAACGAAGATGGCATCACTCTGGTTTTTGTTATTGTTTTTTGCCATCCACATTTATGAGTAATTCTCACTTAACTGTATTATCCAGACTATAAAAGTTTAAGGCTACAAGACTTTTGTGTGTTGGTCCATTATAGATAGTATGCGCTTGGCTAAGAAGCTCACAACATTGTCATCCGGAAGTATAACGGACCAACACACAAAACTCTGTGTAACCATGATGTTTTATAGTCTGGTTAATAGGGTTAAGTGAGAATTACTCATTAACGTGGATGGCAAAAAGCAATGACAAAGACCCGTCTGACGTCAACTTCAT
Source organism: Berghia stephanieae (assembly GCF_034508935.2). NCBI lineage: Eukaryota > Metazoa > Mollusca > Gastropoda > Nudibranchia > Aeolidiidae > Berghia > Berghia stephanieae. The sequence goes on along the minus strand of NC_088366.1, from coordinate 453,216 downwards.
TCTATCTATACTTCCGGATGGCAATGTTGTGAACTTCTTAGACAAGCGCATACAACTTATAACAAAGACCGGGTAAGTATGATTATCGACTCCTGCCTTGCCCCACAAGTATTGACTAAAATGGCCGCATTTCAACGTTATAGTTATAGGCTATTCTCCGTACTCGGGGAAAACATCGGATTATTGTAAAATATAGGGTTGGGGAACCTAATTGTTCCAACAACCAATGGAAAACTTGACCATAGGGCATCTGCTTACGGGTCACCCTACAAATACAATACAGTACAAGTATAATATGTATAATAGATGGCCGCCTGTTCCCTATAGCCATTATTTCTCCGTCAATTTGCCAGTTCTCCACTTGTATAGATAATAGTATGCGCTTGGCTAAGAAGCTCACAACATTGCCATCCGGAAGTATAACGGACTAACACACAAATTTCTGTGTAATCATGAAAGTTTATAGCCAGTAAAGTAAGAAATACCCATAAAAGCGGATGGCAAAAACAGTAACAAAGACCAGAGTGACGTCAACTTGATTCTATCTGTAGTTTGGTAAAACAGTTTAGTGAGAATTACTCATAAACGCGGATGGCAAAAAACAAAAAAAAAACAAAAAAAAAAAACACACAAAAACAAAACCCTACCAAACACCCGAGTGACGTCAATTTCATTCCATCTATTTAAAAAAAAGACGTGGGCCAGAAAACTCATCCTATCCAAAACTTTGAAATCTGAGAGTTTTATTGATGACGTCATTGAAGTCTCAGGTTTAAAATTATTTGACAAGATGAGGGTCACTTTGGTTGATGGATATTTAGGTCGGGTTTCGGCAAAGTAAAAAATAAAAAATGCTGTGTTTTTGGAAAGGGTGGGTGAGAAAGGTACGATAGAACGGTCATAGATAACAATAAATGTTGTTTTTGGAAAGGGTGGGTGAGAAAGGTACGATAGAACGGTCATAGATAACAATAAATGTTGTATTTTTGAAAGGGTGGGTGAGAAAGGTACGATAGAACGGTCATAGATAACAATAAATGTTGTGTTTTTGAAAGGGTGGGTGAGAAAGGTACGATAGAACGGTCATAGATAACAATAAATGTTGTGTTTTTGAAAGGGTGGGTGAGAAAGGTACGATAGAACGGTCATAGATAACAATAAATGTTGTGTTTTTGGAAAGGGTGGGTGAGAAAGGTGCGATAGAACGGTCATAGATAACAATAAATGTTGTTTTTGGAAAGGGTGGGTGAGAAAGGTGCGATAGAACGGTCATAGATAACAATAAATGTTGTTTTTGGAAAGGGTGGGTGAGAAAGGTACGATAGAACGGTCATAGATAACAATAAATGTTGTTTTTGGAAAGGGTGGGTGAGAAAGGTACGATAGAACGGTCATAGATAACAATAAATGTTGTTTTTGGAAAGGGTGGGTGAGAAAGGTGCGATAGAACGGTCATAGATAACAATAAATGTTGTGTTTTTGGAAAGGGTGGGTGAGAAAGGTACGATAGAACGGTCATAGATAACAATAAATGTTGTGTTTTTGGAAAGGGTGGGTGAGAAAGGTACGATAGAACGGTCATAGATAACAATAAATGTTGTGTTTTTGGAAAGGGTGGGTGAGAAAGGTACGATAGAACGGTCATAGATAACAATAAATGTTGTTTTTGGAAAGGGTGGGTGAGAAAGGTACGATAGAACGGTCATAGATAACAATAAATGTTGTTTTTGGAAAGGGTGGGTGAGAAAGGTACGATAGAACGGTCATAGATAACAATAAATGTTGTGTTTTTGAAAAGGGTGGGTGAGAAAGGTACGATAGAACGGTCATGGATAACAATAAATGTTGTATTTTTGGAAAGGGTGGGTGAGAAAGGTACGATAGAACGGTCATAGATAACAATAAATGTTGTGTTTTTGGAAAGGGTGGGTGAGAAAGGTACGATAGAACGGTCATAGATAACAATGTTAAATAAATAAAGATTAAAATTTGATTGGTTAAAACAAATGATATGGACGTTTCGGGTTTTTCCTTTGTCTGTGCTTTGTCTTAACAGCGCCATAATCTCATTTGTTATTCGTCTTTTGTGTCTCATTTTGTTTTCTTGCCAAAGGGTAAACCTGAAACGTTCTCGTCATCTGTCTTCTTCAATTAAATGTTAAATTCTATCAATTCATTATTATTATTATCATCATCATTATTATTGCTTTCTTTGAGATTCATGCGAAATAATTACATTATAAAACTAAACACAATATTCTACCAAAGACCATG
>NC_088366.1:443442-445942 GCF_034508935.2 Berghia stephanieae | reverse complement strand
GACGGTACCTAATCGGGGACCGAGTTTAGAATTTGCGGCTATGTGGTCTTGTGGTATGACACTCGCTTTCGGATCGGAAGGTCCTGGCTTCGAGCCTCGCCCAGCGCATAGTTGAGTCCTTGGAAAAGGCTCTTTATTCATATTCTCTCACCTTTCTCAGGTGTAAAATGAGTACATGGCTATTAACAGAGATGTCTATGTCCAGAAAATATTGTAATATCGCCTAACAGGCCACATGGCTTGTTCTATGTTACGTGTTGCTGTTGGTCAGGGGCCCCTTGTAAAGTGTTTTGAGCACGTTTATATTATGTGGAAACGTAAACGTTTATAACATGATCGAGAATCGAGTCACCCATTTGACGGTATAACAACAACAACAATGATCAGAGGCAGGTCGCTTTCACTCACGTTATTGTTTATAGATAGTATGCGCTTGGCTTAGAAGCTCACAACATTGCCATCCGGAAGTATAACGGATCAACACAGAAAACTATGTGTAACCTTGAACGTTTATAGTCTGGTTAATAAAGTTTAATGAGAAATACTCATAAACGCGGATGGCAAAAAGCAAGAACAAAGACCCGAGTGACATCAACTTCAAACTATCTATGAATAACCGGGTATGTTTGTCCGAGCACATGTGAAGGTGTGTCATAAATTCCATGTTTTGATTGGTCGAACATCTACTGGTTCATTGATGTGGTGTGTCACCTATTCCTGACGGTCATGCAGGGATGTGGTGTGTCACCTATTCCTGATGGTCATGCAGGGATGTGGTGCGTCACCTATTCCTGATGGTCATGCAGGGATGTGGTGTGTCACCTATTCCTGACGGTCATGCAGGGATGTGGTGTGTCACCTATTCCTGACGGTCATGCAGGGATGTGGTGTGTCACCTATTCCTGATGGTCATGCAGGGATGTGGTGTGTCACCTATTCCTGATGGTCATGCAGGGATGTGGTGTGTCAACTATTCCTGATGGTCATGCAGGGATGTGGTGTGTCACCTATTCCTGATGGTCATGCAGGGATGTGGTGTGTCACCTATTCCTGACGGTCATGCAGGGATGTGGTGTGTCACCTATTCCTGACGGTCATGCAGGGATGTGGTGTGTCACCTATTCCTGACGGTCATGCAGGGATGTGGTGTGTCACCTATTCCTGATGGTCATGAAGGGATGTGTTGTGTCACCTATTCCTGACGGTCATGCAGGGGTGTGGTGTGTCACCTATTCCTGATGGTCATGCAGGGATGTGGTGTGTCACCTATTCCTGATGGTCATGCAGGGAGGAGATTGTCAGACATAATACGTATATCTATAGTAACAAAACCATTAGTGGATTATGACGATGGAAAGGTCAAATGTCATTCTCTGTCATGTACGATCTATCCCTTGGTAAACAACACGTGAATAGTTTCTATATAGATAGAACGAAGTAGACGTCACTCTATCGCTGTTGTGCTTTCATTCATCTCTCTATCCACCCATCCATCCATCCATCCATTCATCCATCCATCCTTCTCGCCGTTCGTCTGCAAACCCATCCATATATCCATATATCCATTCAATAATTTATTTATTTTTCTATCCATCCATCCATCCATCCATCTATCTATCCTTCATCCAACCCATCCACCAACCCATTCATCCAAACACTTCCAGCATAATATCATCCACTCACCCATCAATACACCTTTTCATTGTGCGGCTATGTGGTCTTGTGCTATGAGACTCGCTTTCGGATCGGAAGGCCCTGGGTTCGAGCCTCGCTCGGCACATAGTTGAGTCCTTGGAAAAGACCCTTTACTCACATCTCTCACTCAGGTGTAAAATGAGTACCTGACCGTTAACAGCGTTGTCTCTGTCCGAAAAGAAATTGTAGTATCGCCAAACAGTTCTTCATGTTACATGTTGTTGTTGATCAGGGACCCTCTGTAAAGCGCTTTGAGTACATTTAGTGGATATTGCGCTATACAAGAGCTCAATTTATCATTTTCATTCAACAGTCTGACCAACAATTGATCCATCCATACATTTACCAATCATCGAATGCTCTATTCATCTATACAGTTACTCACCTAGCGATTGGGTTCAACAGTCGTGACGTCACTTCCCTCGTAAAAACGCATAGTAACTGGTTCTAAACTATCGGAACAATGGCGGACGCCATTATATCCATCACTGCCATTATGAAATAATTCTCCGACGAGCATAAAAGTGTATCCAGAGGAAAAAAGGATTATAAAAATCTGATCATGTTTTAACTTTTATACATTTTGATCACATGACATGTGAAAAAGGTCATGCCAGCATGAAGAACAAAACGTCCGTTTTTGATGTTTTCAATGCCCCTTATTTGCTCTTAATCGTTTTGATATTTTGGTTGATTTGTGTCTGCAATAGTATTGTTACCTGGGTAAACAATGTCCGTACTTAAAGGGCTTTGAGGTTTCTACGAAAGGCGCTATAGAAATATATTATTATTATTATTATTATTA
>NC_088366.1:410942-438442 GCF_034508935.2 Berghia stephanieae | reverse complement strand
CTGGATATAATCTGTCTATTTTAAAGATGTCCATTAGTGGTGAAATAATAGCTATGGTAATGATGACGATAATGATGAGGATATGATGATGGTTTTGATGATTGTGATGATGATGATGATATTGATGATGATTATAATGATTATATTATTATTATTATTAATGATAATAACAAAAACAACAATAATGATAAAATAATAATAATAATAATAATAATAATAATAATAATAATAATAATAATAATAATAATAATAATAATAATAATAATAATAATAATAATAATAATAATAATAATAATGATAATAATATTAATGAATCATGATGAAGATGATGATGATGATGATGATGATGATGATGATGATGATGATGATGATGATGATGATGATGATGATGATGATAATGATGCATTATGATGATGATATAACACCAATATATTTCTGAAAATGGTGTAATGTTTTTCAGTACCTCTCTGTATTGACAACAACCTACCATCAGAATCAGAGCTTTGTTTCCCCAGACTTTGATGCAAATAAATGGGCCATTCAACCATTTGTGTAAATTAAGAAAATAATTAGACCCAAATCTGGTCCCTGAGGTACTCCAGTCTGGTATGTGATTGGATTATCTCCCATTGACCAGAAAGCTTTCATTGTGATAAACAATGTCGTAGGTAAGAGATGATCTATTGATGAGTCGAGTCTTGACTCTCGTCGACTTTAGCGTCTTTGTTATCTCTTACATGTCTGACATCTTTGGAAACAACACAAACTGGTGGGATGATCAACACACACACACACACACACACACACACACACACACACACACACACATACAAACAATGTCGTAGGTAAGAGATGATCTATTGATGAGTCGAGTCTTGGCTCTCGTCGACTTTAGCGTCTTTGTTATCTCTTACATGTCTGACATCTTTGGAAACAACACAAACTGGTGGGATGATCAACACACACACACACAACACACACACATACACACAAATACTCTCACATATATATATATATATATATATATATATATATATATATATATATATATGTATATATATGGATGATCAACACACACACACACACAACACAAACACATACACACAAATACTCTCACATATATATATATATATATATATATATATATATATATATATATGTATATATATGGATGATCAACACACACACACACATACACAAATACTTTCACACAGACAATATTATATATATATATATATATATATATATATATATATATATATATGTATATATATATGGATGATCAACACACACACACACACTTACACATACACAAATACTCTCACACAGACTATATATATATATATAATATATATATATATATATATATATATATATATATACATATATATATATAGATGATCAACACACACATACACACATACTCTCACACAGACAATATATATATATATATGTAATACTTGAATTACCACTGACTCCCTCAGATCTTTTTCATGCCGTTTCCTTTTGGGCAATATCCATCGATATTAAAGTCGAGCACTATTCTTTCGTGGTGTTCATTTCATACCTTTATATATACATATAAAATATTTCAAGTATAATCATGATCAACTTCTACAATATTGTTTCGAACATTCGCTCAATCTGGTGAGAGTGAATGCTCGAAACAATGTTGTAGAAATTGGTCATAATTATACTTGAAATATTCTATAAATAAATAGCTCTTTTTTTCAAAATGTTGAGCACTATTATTTCATGGTTTTCGCTTTTATAATATATATATATATATATATATATATATATATATATATATATAGAGAGAGAGAGAGAGAGAGAGAGAGAGAGAACGAGGGAGAGATAGAGAGAGAGATAAATGAATATTTCAACTACGTTAGATATGTACATGAATAGGTATATAGATATGTGGATAGATGGATAGATGGATGGATGTGTGCATAGATGGATAAATGGATACATGGATAGATGTATAGCTGGATAGGTGGAAAGACAGATAGATGGATAAATGGATAGATGTATAGGTGGATACACAGATGGATAAATAGATAGAGCGGGAGTGGAGAGAGATGGATAAATGTATCTATATGTATATATAAACAGATGTAAAATTAGATAGATAAATAGGTAGATATAAGGACAGTATTATTATGGAGATAGAAAGATAGACAAATATATAGATAGATAGACAGATAGATAGATAGATAGATAGACAGATAGATAGATAGATAGATAGTTCGATAGATATATGGATAGATGGATAGATAAATGGATAGATGGATAGATAAATGGATAGATAGGTAGATAGAGATAAAGAAAGGTAGATGGATGCAGAGAGATAGAAATGGAGAGATTTAGAGATAGAGAGAGTGAGAGAGATAGAAAGAGAGTGAAAAAGAGAGAGAGAGAAAGAAAGAGTGGGAGAAATAGATAGATAGTGAGAGAGATCGAGGGAGAGAGAGAGAGAGAGAGAGAGAGAGTGGGAGAGATAGATAGAGAGTGGGAGAAATAGACAGATATATAGATAGATAGTTCGATAAATATACGATAGATGGATAGATAAATGGATAGATAGATAGATAGATAGAGATAAAGAAAGGCAGATGGTTGCAGAGAGATAGAAATGGAGAGAGATAGAAGTAGATTGAGTGAGAGAGAGAGATAGATAGAGAGAGAGAGAGTGGGAGAGATAGATAGATAGATAGATAGATAGAGAGAAAGATAGATGGATAGAGATAGAGAGAGAGAGAGAGAGTGGGAGAGATAGATAGATAGTGAGAGAGATAGAGAGAGTGGGAGAGATAGATAGATAGATAGATAGATAGATAGATAGAGAGAGAGAGAGAGGTATGAACATACTGGTTACATAATATAATATGCAACAATCTTAAATCTGGCTGTTTTCTCCTTTATTACGCTAACACACAAAAGAGTGCTGATCAGTACTTACTCACGGACTCACTCTCTCTCTCGCACACACACACACACACACACACACACACACACGCACACACACGCACATATACAAATACAATTTCTACAACTACGACTGCGACGACGAGGAAACGATTTATTCTGATGAATCGCTGGGTGGAAGGGGAGAGAATTAATAGAAACAGGAAAACTAGATGAGCAGACGAACCAAGAAACAAAAGCAGGGAAGCCGCGCGGCGTTAGACGGAACGCGTTGCTTTTTTGGTCTTTGGTTGTTGTAGATTATGCCAAATCTCTGGAGCTATTCGGTACGGATGGGTTAGTGCCATAGTTGTTGTTGTGTGTGTTATTTATATCCGGTATCTGTGACACCCTTGGATACGAGGAGCGCAATGACGACGGGTCATTATCGAGTGCGTCTATTTTGAAAAGCGAGTGACAATAGATTATACAGGACTTATTGTCGATAGCACAAACATATCACCATTCATTCATTCATTCATTCATTCATTCAGCCATTCGTCCATCCCCTTGGCGCTTGCTAATACGAATCGCCCGTTGGAGTTAGCCATTATCATTACGTCGGTGCATTGGTCAGTTGAATAAGTAATAAGGACGGAGCGATAACATAATGTTACGACTTGATGGTCACTTTCTTGTTATTCTTGTACCGTCAGCAATCACTGACAAATCGCAGTTTGGATTTTTTGGAAAAGAAAACAAAAAAAAGCAAGATAAGAACCAAAATAATTTTAAAAAGACAAAGCAAAAATCAAATTAAAAACAAAAACAAAAAAAAAACAAAAAAAAAAAACAAAACAAACAAAATAAAACAAACCAACAAACTTTTACTTGACTTCAATAGATTTAAAGTGTGAAACATTCTCAAACCAAAGACTTCTTACGGTTAAAAAAAAAATTAAACTGTTATAAAATCTTTTAAAATTAGAATTTGTGGTTGACAGTTTGGGGGGGGGGGGGGGGGGGGAATTTGCAGCCATATATTATTATGAAGTCAAAAAATTCGGGCTAAATTGTAAATATAGATTTTGTCTGCTTATGACCTTTCTACGTTGTCAATGAAATTCTATATTTATCCTTATTCTAGTGTACACTGAAAAAAAAAAGCATTTTATTTTTTTTTAACTTTTGATCACAAATCTCGACGTTCAAATATCGATCGAATTAAATGAGTTTTATATTGTCAAAACATATCAAACCTGGGACGTCTTTGTTGTTGTTGTAGACAAGCTGAGGGTGAGTTAAATTGATCAATATTACTTTTGAGGACGGGTTTTCTGAGCAATTTTTTAATACAATGTTTTTCGGTGCGTGCCCGTGTTATTATTAGCTCCACTCCTTTTATTATGCAGGGACGTGCGAGATGCTCTAAGTAGAGTGATTGTTGTTGTTATTATTATCATTGTTCCCATTCCAGGGAGTTGATCTTTCTGGCTGTTACAATATTTAATATCCATGAGACAAAGCGTTATTGTGGTCGTCGTTGTTCCCTCTCGTTCTCCTCGCCTGGACTGGAAGACAGTTAGCGTAGTCCTTGTGTACTCCAATACTTGATCACGGATGCATGGATTGTGAGTATTACAACTTACTTCTATTCATTTTATCACAAGACCTGTCTATTTGAAATTTAAATAACAATGTGAAATTGAATGCGAGCTTCGATTTAATAATGAAAACCGTTAATGGGGACGTCAGGGTCAATTGTGGATTTGTAAATTTAATTTTGTGACAACACATTTTATCTCCTAAAAATTATGAATGTTAAAATTTTCAAGTAGTTTAAATGTTGCTGCTCGAAACTGGAATAAAAAAGCAACAACGTGAAATTTAATGTGAGCTTCAATTTTATCAACGAAAACAGATAATCTGGACGTTTCGGATTTTCCTTTTATGAACAAAACAGGATGAATGAAACACTACAGACGAATGAGATAATGTGGTAGTGACGTTGTTAAGTTTCTCATTCGTCTGTAGTGTTTCATTCATCCTGTTTTGTTGATACAGGGGAATCCCGAAACGTCTGCATTATCTGTTTTCGTGTATTAAATTAAAACTCAGATTCAATTTCACATTGTAATTCATTTCTTCGAGCTTAGGCAGCAACATTTACAGGAATTGAAAATTTTAACATTCGTAATTTGTAGTCACTATAGTTAACTTGAAATAATCAACAATTTGTCATGACAATGATGAAATAACACTTGAAAATCCCGGACATGATGTAGTCTGACATCCGTTTTCATTTTTACATCGTTGTCATGACTTGGAGATGCTCATGAAGTTCTGTTGTTCTTAACATAGAGGTAGGGATCAGAAATGGATGGAGTGACAGTGATTTTTGGTTGGGTTTCTTTTGTTTGAATCCCCAGGAATTTGACACACCCAAAACTGGCTGTCATTGTGTTAGATTAATTTTGTGAACATAAAAAAACATATTGATGCTATGTGTTTATGTGAAATACTCACAACATCCGCCAGCCAGATTGAAATATCTGCACACAAAGCTGTGTGTAACCTTAAACGTTTATATCCGGCTGGCCGATGTTGTGAATGTTTTACATAAACGCATATCATCAATTGGTTGCATTTATGAAGGATGTTATGCTTCTCACAGGACATTGCCAAATTCTAACTAAACTATTTTGGCATTTTAGCCAGAAAAATAATTCACCTCAACTTTTCATAAATTAAAATTTACCATCCACTTGTATAAAAGTCTATAATTTAACACAAATTCAAATTCATCTTCCTTCCTGATGTTGAGTGTTACTGCTCGCTAAGGACTCGTGTAAAGCGCCTTGAATACATTTAGTGGATGTTACACTAAATAAAATATCAAATTTATTGTTTGCTTGTTTTTGTTTGTTTGTTTTTTTTCCAAGATTTCTCCTAAGTCTCAAGTGCTTGTCTAGTTGAGAATTTGGAAGGCAACACAGGTGTAGTTAGACGGGTATTTCTTTTTTACGAAACCCGTCGAAAACCCGCCGAAAACCAAAGTCTTAGGTTCACTTCCCTGAATCTCAGTCTCACTCCCCACTGTTGCCAACTTCCCATAACTTTGTTGGATATTGTCGGGTTTTGGCGGGTTTCGTAAATAAGTAATTGCTTTTTTTACGCAACCCGCCGAAACCCAGTCCCAGGTTCACTCCCCAATGGTGTACACTTCCCTGAGTCCAAGACTCACACCCCACTGCTGCCTGCTTCCCATAACGTTGTCGGGTTTTATCGGGTTTTGTCGGGTTTCGCCTGGTTTGTCAAAAAGAAACACCATAGACAGACAAGTGTGTATTGCTACTGCATTTTCCTGTCGGGTTTATTCATTCTATCGATGCTGTGCGCTTGGCTAAGAAACTCACAATATTGCCATCCGGAGATATAACCGACTAACACTCACAACACTGTGTGTAACCTTGAACGTTTATAGTCTGGATAATACAGTTTAGTGAATTTTACAAATAAAAGTGGCTGGCAAAGAACAATGACAAAGACCTGAGTGACGTCAAATTCGTTCTATCTATATAACATCTGTTTTTGTATTTACAGGTACAGGTATTGTTGTAGGGTCGGGTGGTTGAAACTCGGCATATTCTTGTTTTGTGTGTGTGTGTGTGTGTGTGTGTGTGTGTGTTGGGGGGGGGTACACAAATGAGACAATACTTGTTAATTTCGTCTAAAACTATTGGAGGGAATCTGTAGACTTGTCATGTCTAATTGTTGTTGTGCAAATATCATGGACTGGCTCACTGTCGTACTCTGGAAAAACACGGATTAAACAATTTAGCCAGAAAACTCGTCCTTCAAATATGGGTCGATTTAAATGGTCTTGGTAAAAAAACTCTCAAACCTGGGACCTTTTTGAATATATCGATAATTGAAGGACGATTTTTGTCGTCAAAGTCTTAACTATGTGTCTTTCCGGAGTATTTTTTTTCACTGGTTAATTTCTAGTTGAAAACAGAGAATCAAAACTCAGGATCCAATTGACAAGACACCCTCCACCTGGCCGAGAGAGAGAGAGAGAGAGAGAGAGAGAGAGAGAGAGAGAGGGAGAGAGAGAGATAGAGAGAGATAGAGAGAGAGAGAAAGAGGGAGAGAGAGGGAGAGTGGGAGAGAGAGAGGAAGAGAGAGAGGGAGAGATAGAAAGAGAGAAAGAGAGAGGGAGAGAGAGGGAGAGAGAGAGAGGGGGGGGGGGAGGGAGAGAGAGAGGGAGAGAGAGAGAGGGAGAGAGAAAGAGGGAGAGGGAGAGAAACAGGGAGAGAGAGAAAGAGAGAGGGAGAGAGAGAGAAAGAGAGAAAGAGAGAGGGAGAGAGAGGGAGAGAGAGAGGGGGAGAGGGAGAGATAGAGAGGGAGAGAAAGAGAGAGAGAGGAAGAGGGAGGGAGTGAGAGAGATAGAGAGGGAGAGAGAGAGGGAGAGAGAGAAAGAGAGAAAGAGAGAGGGAGAGAGAGAGGAAGAGGGAGGGAGGGAGAGATAGATAGATAGATAGATAGATAGATAGAGAGAGAGAGAGAGAGAGAGAGAGAGAGAGAGAGAGAGAGAGAGAGAGAACAGCGAGAGGTCGCACAACCGACGGAGCTATCCAGCTACACAAACATATTTTTTATTCTCTGTTTTCATCTGGCGCTTCTCCATACCCTATTTTAAAGTAAATAAATAAATAAATAAAATTCATAAAATGAATTCATTCCCAAGGGAAACGTTTTCTTTAGGATCTATTCCAAGGGAAGACTGGAATAACCCAGGCGTCAGCCGCAGTTCAGCGCCGCAAGGTGAGCTAGGGCGAGGTGACTTGCTCAAGGTCCCACAACGTGGCGTGTAGTCAAATTCTGTACCTTTCGGGTACGAAGCAAAGACCGTACCGCTGAGCCAGGCTGTCCATTTCTCATCATTCTTGATACAAGTGGCCGCCCCACAACTTTTCGGACTGGTCAATTACTGGGTAGGGACTTGAAGACCGACCACCTCAATAGGGAAGAAAACTGTGATGTCAAAATAAAACTGGTTCCTATTTCATAGGAAGTGTAAACCCAATCTTCCAGAGGACTGGATGAATACCTTGTATAATTCATCTTCTAGTATCAGAGAGATGGCATCTTGTTTTCTAGTCCAAATATATTCTGGTCGTCAATAAAGATCTTCCATCCTCTCTCTTTTACGTCACGTGATTCTTAGAATCTGCCTGTAGGCCGCTACTCAGGTCATTGTTATTGTATTTTGCCATCCATGTTTATGAGTAATTCTCACTAAACTGTATTAACCAAACTATAAACGTTTAAGGTTACACATAGTTTTGTGTGTTGGTCCGTTTTACCTCCGGATGGCAATGTTGTGAGTTTCTTAGCCAAGCGCACGACATCCTGCTACTAAAATAGTCATAGCACATTACGATTCAATATTATGTGACCTATTTATTATTAGTTCTATGAAGGACTGGTTACATTCAAAAAGTTGAGCTGTTATATAGCGCAATGTCCACTAAACGTGCTCAAAGTGCTTTACAAAGGGTCCCTGACCAACAGTAACACTTAACATGTAGGCCGAGACATGACACCTGTTAGGCGATATTACAATTTTTTTCCGACAGAGACAACGCTGTTAACGGCCAGGTACACCAGAGTAAGGTGAGAGAATGTGAGTAAAGAGTCTTTTCAAAGGACTCAACTATGCGCTGAGCAAGGCTCAGACCCAGGACCTTCCGATCTGAAATCGAGTGTCATACCACAAGACCAAATAGCCATAACATACACACTTCCAAGGATTTAGGAACCACAAAGTAGCTATTTTAGGATACTTGCTGTAAAATAATTTTCTGGCCAAATTCCAAATTGTGTTTTTGTATTTGTTTGGCATGACTTACTTGACTTAGATGCCTTTCGCGTCTCGACCGAAAGATCGGGTCGCCTTGGCTGTTTCCAGTATTTCCTGTGTGAGGTGTCTCCAATATTGCCGGTCCTCTGCTAGGGTTCTCAGATTTTCAAGGTCCCCTGCCGTTATGAGACTAATGCTTTGTCCAAGTGTTGTGAGGTTTTTGTTTAGGATCACGGGGAGTGTTGTGATCGGTCTTCCTCTGAAAAGGTTCCCGTGTTTTTGGAAGTTCGAAAGAAGTTCGAAAAGTCATTCCAAAACCAACGACTCATATTGAGAACGCAATCCCTAGAGAAATCGCCTATGCATATGATGTCGATTTTATTGGATCAACACCAGCAAATATAGACATCATACAAAATACCCTCATGAAATATAACCTCCAAGTCAATGCCAATAAAACCGAATTTACAACAATATCGAGGAACAAAGAGGAATGGAAAAGAACAAAGAAAGTCGGCTCACTAATTGGAGACACCGAGGATGTACAAAGAAGAAAACAGCTATCAAACGCCGCACTCAGTAAACTCACCAATGTATGGATTAGAGGTGACAAAATAAAGAGAAAAACCAAACTGAAACTGTACCATGCTCTTGTAAAACCGGTACTTCTGTATAACTGCGGCACTTGGGCGTTGACAAAATCCGAAGAAGAACATCTGGATGCCTTCCATCGCACACAGCTAAGAAGGGTACTGGACATCAAATACCCCAAAAAGATCTCAAATGAATCACTCTATAAGATCACAAAAGAAAGACCAATCTCCCTTGACATTTTACAACAACGATGGCAACTTCTCGGTCACATACTACGCAGGGACAAAAACATACCAGCAAACCAAGCCATGTCGGGATACTTCCAAAAACTTTGTTTGGCATAATACTGGAAAATGTATTAAATCTGACAAAGTTACAGCCAATACATTGCCGTACTCTGGAGAAAACCCATATTTTAAAATTTGGCCAGAAAACTCGTCCTTCAAATATGGATCGATTTAAATGACCCTCATCTTGACAAAAACTCTCAAACCTGGGACTTCGAGAGGTCTTCAAGGAACTCCCAGGTTTGAGAGTTTTTGTCAAGATGAGGGTCATTTAAATCGATCGATATTTGAAGGACGAGATTTCTGGCCAAATGATCAAATATGGGTTTTTCTAGAATACGACAGTAGAGACATGAACTGGAAAATCTCTTTGGATCTTTCCTGTCATATCACAGCTCCCTACAGGGACCGTGTTTGGATTCCGGTGTGTCAATTATATATAATGTCTATTCCATCAAGGCCAAATATATATATATATATATATATATATATATATATATATATATATATCTTTCTCTCTCTCTCTCCCTCTCCCTCTCTCTCTCCCCCCTCTCTCTCCCTTTCTCTCTCTCTCTTTCTCTCTCTCCTACTCTCTCCTTCTCTCTCTATCTGTCTCTTTCTCTCTCACTCTCTCCTTCTCTCTCTCTCTCTCTCTCTCTCTCTCACCACCACAGACACACACACCCACATAACACAACATGAGAATGAGAGAAACTATTCAAGCGGTCTCGGGTTCAAACCCCGTCGTTAGAACTCGAAAACAAACAAGCAAAAGAAATAGACCCGAGTATTCAATGAATTGTTTAGAATGTAGATGGTGTGCGCTTGGCTAAAAAAACCCTCACAACATTGCCATCCGGAAATATGACGGACCAACACACTAAACTATGTGTAAACTTACCTTGAACTTTGATAGTCTGGTTAATACAGTTTTGTGAGAATTACTCATAAAATGGATGGATGGTTAAAAACAATAACAAAGACCTGAGTGACGTCAACTTCATTCTATCTATAGAAAGAACATTTACGTCACTCAGTTCTTTGTTATTGCTTTGAGACAGCCATTTTGGTGATTAACTCTCACTTTACAGCTTCGGCCGATCCTATTCCTTGTTGCTGTGAAGATTCTCCAAGTGTCTCTGTCTTGTGCCTTGTCTCCGGTGTTTGGTCGCCCAGCCAGGGCTGTTCGATTTTCAATTGGAACCACTTTTTGTTGCTGTGAACGTTATAAAGAGGAAGTGACGTCGTGACTTTGGAACGCCAGCTTTGTGTCAAATGTATGACCTGTTTACCTCACTAATGACAATGCTAATGATAATATTTGACCTTTCGACTCATAACAATCATGAGATCTCGGGTTCGATCCCTATTCGAGGCAGGTTGAATTATTTGGACGATTTTCCATTGTATTTTCCATTTGCTTTCTCTGCCGCTGGTTCAAAGGTCATAAACACCTCATCGGATTTCTATCTCACACCAGTGCCTGCCCCCCCACCCAATTTGTCACCCCATACACACCTCATCGGATTTCTATCTCACACCAGTGCCTGCCCCCCCCCACCCAATTTGTCACCCCATACACACCTCATCGGATTTCTATCTCACACCAGTGCCTGCCCCCCCCCCACCCAATTTGTCACCCCATACACACCTCATCGGATTTCTATCTCACACCAGTGCCTGCCCCACCCCCACCCAATTTGTCACCCCATACACACCTCATCAGATTTCTATCTCACACCAGTGCCTGCCCCCCCCCCACCCAATTTGTCACCCCATACACACCTCATCAGATTTCTATCTCACACCAGTGCCTGCCCCCCCCCCCCCCCCACCCAATTTGTCACCCCATAAACACCTCATCAGATTTCTATCTCACACCTGTGCCTGCCCCCAATTTGTCACCCAGAGATTCATTTCACATTTAATATTATAACATCATGTAATATCATTGAGTGAGCTCGAAAAGTGCGAATTAATTAATTTTGAATACCAAGGTCATTTATCAATTTGGCCAAGGCAACGATATATTAATGCGCCTTTAGATTAATGAGTTCGTGAATTGTCTGTTTCGTCATTTTGATTCACGTAAATCGACGAATTTGTCACAGGAATTTTAAATATTATACTTAGGTAACACCGATGGTGTGGATGGTATTAATCATATTGTTGTTGTTGTTCGGGGTTTCTGTGTTGTGAGGGATAGACAATGCAATCATTCGATGCCCAAAGGTCAAAGGTTAGATATTATATGATATAATTAATTATATTGATGGGATTTCTATGTGGGCGACGGGAATGGGGTGACCTTGTTTCTTTGTGTTCAAACCTGACCCAAGGTCCGTGAACGGTATCATATCAGATTGGTTTGACTATTTAGACCCAGCGCCTTTCGCTTCCTGGTCATACGATTAAGACGCCTCGGCCGCCTATTCTATGCTCTGTGTGAGATCCCTCCACCGTATATCGGTCTTCTGCCATAGATCTTGATCTGAGACAGACGGTCTTCCGCTGAATCTATTTTATGATGACTTTTAACGTGTTCGAATTCCTTGTTTAGCAGGGTGGGAATGGGATGATCTATAACAACTTTCCATTTCTCGAGGTCATTGGTCACATGCCAAAATGTGCTCAAAGTGACCCACATTGTCAATGTGTTTACGGCTTCTGAAATATCTAGCATCACGATTGGTCATTTTGTTCAGCTTGACACATGTGTATGTTTACAACTTTCATAAACAAAGCAGCGTGTTTACATTTGTTCAGAAATATCCAATCGTTGGACAGCAACAAGGCATGTGATTGATGACTTGTTCGGACAAAAAAACCCCCTGAATATAGATCGCTCCCATTGGCGGTTTGAACATTCCAAAGCTTTGGCCAATCAGAATATTTCCTGCCATTTTGCCCGTTCCATCCCCTTCACTATTTTATTCTATCCAAAAAAGGCCCGTCAAACATCGTTACTTCCATAGCAGCAAGCTGTAGTACCTATGCTAGACACGTTGGTCAATTCCACAGTTAGTGAGTAGTTATCACAATATTTTGACACACTGGGGTGGAATTTAGTAGATAATGAATGCATTTACTCAATTTCATAATAATGGTAAAAAGTTATAGATAGTATGCGCTTGGCTAATCATCTCACAACATTGCCATCCGGAAATATAAAGGACAAACACAGAAAACTATGTGGAACCTCGAACGTTTATAGATAGTGTGCACTTGTCTAAGAAACTCATAACATTGCCATCCGGAAGTAAATATCTGTAACCTTGAATGTTTATAGTCTGGTTAAATATAGTTTATTGAGAATTACTCATAAACATGGATGGCAAAAAAAAACCCCAACAAAACAAATAAAACAATAGCAAAGACCCGAATGACGTCACCGTCGTTCTATCTATATAATTAATAAGGCAATCCCGAATGGCACCCATTTACATTGGGAAAACAAAAAGACAAAAACAAATGGCTTCATACGACTCGAAGCCAAAAGTTGTTTTGACGGAAGCCAGTGGCTTATTGACTATCAAAAGCCATGCAGCGATTTGCCAGGAAAACCATCTACAAATGACACGTATCTATTAAAACACAGCAAACACCATCTTTACAAATGACACGTATCTATTAAAACACAGCAAACGCCATGTTTACATCACCTCTGGAAACCGCACGAGCTTTGCCATGATCAATTCCCTGTTATCTGTTGTGTAACCTTGTCATTATCCAGCCTGTTGTTTCTAAAGTGTTTTAACCCTGTCGGGGCGGGTTTCAAATTTAACCTCAGGTGACGTCACATTTTAACGATGCTATGCGTTTAGGTAAAATACTCATAAAATCCACCAGCCGGGTATATTGTACCTACACACAAAACTGCGTGTAACCTTGAACGCTAATCGAAGTTATGCTTTTAAGTAAAATACTCACATTAGCCGCCACCCTGATATACCGTACCAATAGACAATAAACTATGTGTAACCTTAAACGTTGATAGTCTGATTGATAGAAATTAGTGAGAACTAATCATAAAAAAATGACTGTCTAAAAACAATAACAAAGAGCTGAGTGACGTCAAATTTGTTCCATGTATAGATAGAATGAAGTTGACGTCACTTAGGTCTTTGTTATTGCTTTTTGCCATCCGCGTTTATGAGTAATTCTCACTAAACTTTATTATCCAGACGATAAACGTTCAAGGTTACACATCATTTTTTGGTTTGGCCCGTTGTATTTCCGGATGGCAATGTTGTGAGCTTCTCAAGCGCATACTATCTATACATTCAGTTTCGCCGTTAATAGGTTAAGCTACAGACATCTCCAGTGGTGAGGGAGAAGGGGGGGGGGGTCATGAATGAAGATAATCATATCATTAAATTGCCAGAGAGGCGTCGGAGAGCGTTTGTTTGAGTCAAACGGACAAGGTTAAAAATAAAAATATTGATAAAACGCCAAACTCTAAAAGAAAAAATAAATACATGTTGACGATTTTGGTCAGAAAACTCGTCCTTCAAATATCGATCGATTAAAATGATTCTCATCTGGTGAAAACCACTCAAACCTGAGGCTTCATAAAAGTCTTCAATAACGTCCCGGGTTTGAGAGTTTTTGATAAGACCAGGATCATTTTAAGTCATCGATATTTCAAGGACGAGTTTTCTGGCCAAATTTTAAAATATATTTTCTATATTTTATCTCAGCTCAACAGTACGGGGAACAATCAAATACTGAAATAGCTAGAATCGATTACAACTCGTTATCACACGATTATTCCAGTTATTTGGCATTCTATTATATTCTATTCTATTCTATTTTTCTTCTTGTTATGACAAAGGAATGAAGTCGACGTCACTCAGGTCTTTGTTATTGTTTTTATACCGGCAGTTAAAATGATAAGTTTTCATAACTCTGTCTATAGATAGAACGACGTGACGTCACTCAGGTCTTTGTTACTGTTCTTTTCTATTCATGTTTATGATTAATTCTCACTAAACTGTATGAACCAGACTGTAAAAGTTCATGGTCTTCTGAGCCAAGCGCATACTATCTATAGATAGAATGAAGTTGACGTCACTCGGGTCTTTGTTACTGTTCTTTGCCATCCACGTTTATGAGTAATTCTCACTAAGCTAGACATTTCGAAGTTGACGTCACTCAGGTCTTTGTTATTAATTTTTTTGCCATCCGCGTTTATGAGTAATTCTCACTAAACTATTAACCAGACTATAAACGTTCAAGGTTACACATAGTTTTGTGTGTTGGTCCGTTATACTCCCGGATGGCAATGTTGTGAGCTTCTTAGCCAAGCTCATAATACCTTCTATTAACCAGACTGTAACAGTTCATGGTCTTCTTAGACAAGCGCATACTATCTATAGATAGCTAAGAAGCTCACAACATTGATATCACTTCATTTCCTTTTATTATCAACATATGTGCTTGCTCCATTCACTTCTCTGCAATAAAAAGAAGAACCCCTCCCCCCACCCGCCAAACCCCCCTCCCCCCCCAATGTTCCCGTTGGGTTCTTTCCTCATATCTTTCCCTGTGTTGGATACATCCAAAGGACATAATCTCTAACAGACGTATGTTGGATACATCCAAAGGACACAATCTCTAACAGACGTATGTTGGATACATCCAAAGGACATAATCTCTAACAGACGTATGTTGGATACATCCAAGGGACATAATCTCTAACAGACATATGTTGGATACATCCAAGGGACATAATCTCTAACAGACGTATGTTGGATACATCCAAAGGACACAATCTCTAACAGACGTATGTTGGATACATCCAAGGGACACAATCTCTAACAGACGTATGTTGGATACATCCAAGGGACATAATCTCTAACAGACGTATGTTGGATACATCCAAGGGACACAATCTCTAACAGACGTATGTTGGATGCATCCAAGGGACACATTCTCTAACAGACGTATGTTGGATACATCCAAGGGACATAATCTCTAACAGACGTATGTTGCATACATCCAAGGGACATAATCTCTAATAGACGTGTATTGGATACATCCAAGGGAAACAATCTCTAACAGACGTATGTTGCATACATCCAAGGGACATAATCTCTAACAGACGTGTGTTGGATACATCCAAGGGACACAATCTCTAACAGACGTATGTTGGATACATCCAAGGGACACAATCTCTAACAGACGTATGTTGGATACATCCAGGGGACATAATCTCTAACAGACGTATGTTGGATACATCCAAGGGACACATCCTCTAACAGACGTATGTTGGATACATCCAAGGGACATAATCTCTAACAGACGTATGTTGGATACATCCAAGGGACACAATCTCTAACAGACGTATGTTGGATACATCCAAGGGACACAATCTCTAACAGACGTATGTTGGATACATCAAAGGGACATAATCTCTAACAGACGTATGTTGGATACATCCAAGGGACACAATCTCTAACAGACGTATGTTGGATACATCCAAGGGACACAATCTCTAACAGACGTATGTTGGATACATCCAAGGGACATAATCTCTAACAGACGTATGTTGGATACATCCAAGGGACATAATCTCTAACAGACGTATGTTGGATACATCCAAGGGACACAATCTCTAACAGACGTATGTTGGATACATCCAAGGGACATAATCTCTAACAGACGTATGTTGGATACATCCAAGGGACATAATCTCTAACAGACGTATTGAGGCTATTTGTTTAAAGTAACATGGTCATCTATGTGTCTATTGTGAGTTGAATTCATCAATCTCTGTGAAATATCACTTTCGTAAGACTTGACTTGTTGGACACAACTAAGAGGCACAATCGATGACAAACGCATTCCCCTTATACTAATAAAACCAGCTAGAAAAACGTTTATTAACAAACATATTTTTCTTGTTTCTTCTTTCTAAATTTCATAACTAGACCTAGGTCTTACAAAATTTCATTTTAGAAAAGAAGAATTGATTTTTTTGAACGTGAAAAAGGTGACCCCGTTTTATAAGAACAAATGTCCTCAAAACGATTATCGATAATCGATTCCATATAAAACTTAAACCGTTCGCGACTTGACTACATATAAACTATTTACATCGATATTACTCCTCCGATATTTATCGAAAATCGTCTACTAAGCGATATAATGCGTTTCGGTAAATAACTCACAACTCTCTCAATCATCATATTGATATAACGAAGTTGACGTCACTCAGGTCTTTGTTATTGTTTTTTTTTTGCCATCAATGTTAATAAGTAATTATCACTGTATTCACTGTATTAACTAGATTATAAACGCTCAAGGTTTCACATAGTTTTGTGTTGCTCCGTTATATTTCCGGATGGCAATGTTGTGAGCTTCTTAGCCAAGCGCATGCTATCTATAACGTACCAACACACAAAACTGTGTGTATCCATGAACGTTTATAGTCTGATTGATATAACTTAGTGAGAACTATTCATAAAAAGGTTGTCTGGAAATGATAACAAACAGATGAGTGACATCAATTTTTTCATTCTCTATGATTTATAGATGCTGCGTGCTTGGCTTAAAAGCTCACAACATTGCCATCCGGAAATATTACAGACCAGCAAACAAAACTATGAGTAACCTTGAACATTTATTGTCTGAAGGATAGAATTTAGTGAGAATTAATCATAAAAATGGATGCCTAAAATCAATAACAAAGAGCTGAGTTACATTCACTTTTCGTTCCTTCTATAGATAGTATGCGTTTGGCTACGAAACTTACAACGTTGCCATCCGGGAGTATAACGGATCAACGTACAAAACTATGTGTAACCTTGAACGTTTATAGTCTGGTTAATACAGTTAAGTGAGAATAACTCATAAACTCGGATGACAAAAAGCAATAACAAAGACCCGAGTGACGTCATCTTCGAACTAGGCATTGGTTTCTTTTATTTGTTGAATAAAAAACAATAAACAAAAATGAGACATCAGATGACACGGGTTTGTTTATCCAGAGTATTTTACTTACACAAATATCATCAATAGACAACATGGATTTTTACACAGGCTTTTAGATTCAATTCGACCTCCCGTCTGTGAGGTGAAAAGATGAAAGAATCCATTAGGATCAAAGTTCTCCAAGATTCCATGTCTAAGGCGTCATCGTTTGGTCTCTTCACCGTATGTGTGACTGCTTGGATATAGAACGTTATGGCATTGGCTTGGTGGCTGGTTGGTATTCCATGCTAGAAAGCTGTAGCGACACAAACAATTCTCTATGACTTTCTTGTTTTCTTGTTTTTTTTTTTTTGTTTTCTTGTTTTCTTATTTTCTTGTTTTATTTACGTTCTTATTATTATCATGACATTGACTTTTCTCCAACTTGTCTTATATTACTCGTATTTTAATATTGGTGGCAACTTCTGTGTCACGCATTAATTTTTCTTCTTCTTCTTCTTCTTCTTCTTCTTCTTCTTCTTCTTCTTCTTCTTCTTCTTCTTCTTCTTCTTCTTCTTCATCATCTCTTCTTCTTCTTCTTCTTCTTCTTCTTCTTCTTCTTCTTCTTCTTCTTCTTCTTCTTCTTCTTCTTATTATTATTATTATTATTATTATTATTATTATTATTCTCCATCATCATCATCATCATCATCATCATCATCATCATCATCATCATCATCAGCCAGCCCGACGTATTACCGTATTGAAGTGATAGGTTTGATATACTGGTCAATGAAGCAGTGGTCAACAGGTCATCTGGCATCGATCACAAGTCCACACACACACACACACACACACACACTCACACACACGCACACACGCCTTACCGATTAATCAATCTTTGATATGGAGCCATCAATAAAACCAAGACAGATCGATAGAGCGTAATCAATAATGACAACATTAACCCTATCCAGGCCAGATTCGTTTCCATCAGAAATGACAGATTTCTCATCAAAACAAGGAACATGTATATACATTTTTCTCTAAGTGATTCGCCTATATTTGTTGATAATTACAAGAAATGTACGGCTATGTGGTCTTGTGGTATGACACCCGCCTTCGGATAGGAATGGTCTGGGTTTGGAGAAGGCTCTTTCCTCACATTCTCTCGCCGTACTCAGGTGTAAAATGAGTACATGGCCGTTAACAGCGTTGTCCCTGTCGAAAAAATGTAATATCGCCTAACAGCGTTATCTTTGTCCGAAAAAATTATAATATCGCATAACAGACATCATGTAGTGTTGCTGTGGCCAGGGACCCCTTGTAAAGCGCTTTGAGCACGTTTAGTAGATATTGTATATAAAAGCTGAATTAAGAGAAGAAAAAAAAGCTCAATTCATGTTTGTACCCTAGTCACGTGATAGCCAAGGACCTGACCACGTGTGCATGAAAGGTGCCAGACAAAGCTAGAAAGGAAAATACATGAAAAAAAACCCCATCCCAAACAGTCTACCTCGACTGGGGATCGAACCAAAGACCATCTGACTTTCAGTCAGACGTGCTGCCATTACACCACAGAGGCTCCCGTAGTTGATAGCACGTCTGACCGGTAATCAGAAGATCTGAGGTTCGATCCCCAGTCGAGGTAGACTTATTGTTTGGGATGTTTGTTGTTTTTCTTGTACTTTTCTGTCTTGCTTTGTCTGGCACCTTTCATACACACTTGTTCAGATCTTTATCTTACACCGGTGCCTGGTCCTTAGTGTCTTAATCAGGTGTAAAATTATGGAAAGCTAATTACTGGTTATGAGACAATGATGTCTCTATAGAAAAAGATCGGTAATATCTCCTTTCAGTTGTTATGTATCGTTCTACATGTCATTGTTGCTGTTGGCTTGAGACACATTGTCAAGCGCTTTGAGCAGTGAGCTACATTATTAGGTATTCCGCTATATATAAAAGTTCATGTTTTTTGTTGTTCTGAATGACGTTTGATTCACATTGCTGACAGCAGGCCAGGGCTCTCTTGGCAAAAAAGAAGGTTTAGGGCCAACCCACACCGGAGATTGACTCCGACGACCCGGCACTGCCGTCTTGCGGTTAAAGATGTCGGGCACGGACAAAATACTAAGAATAAAGAGAATAGACGCTAGACCTACCCATATCTAACACCCGACGTCCTCTGTCGTTTTTTTTTCTCGAGCTTGGTATGGGTAGGTCTAGCGGCTCTTCTCTTTATTCTTAGTATTTTGTCCGTGCCCGACGTCTTTATCCGGAAGACATTAGAGGACAGCAGTGCCGGGTCGTCGGAATCAGTTTCCGGTGTGGGTTGGCCCCAAGTCTACTGATACGATCAGATCATGATTTGCAGACATTGTGGTTTGAAAGAAACGCATTGTTGGCGTTAAAGGGTTAATGTTTACTATCCAACTCTGACGTCACAGAAAGATATCCTGGCTGTGACAATGGACTCTCGTTTACCGATATTTGAGTTGTGTCCGAGTTGTGTCCGGTCAAGGTCGAGGCTTGTCGGTGTTCAGACATTCTCATTGGCTGAGCTCCATCGCCACTTGTTTTTTATGCATCTAACTTTTCTTTCTTATCTTTTGGGGAGCTAAAAAACCCCACATAATGTATTGAAATAAAACTGAGAGAAAAGATCAGTGGACCATTTTACCCACGTTAGGATACGCCACTGCTTGTGTAGAACTCGTGACGTAGGTCTCCAAATTAGGGCCAGAAAAAAATTTACACACCTAAAAAAAACCCCCACAAATTGCGAGCGTAAATGGAAAGATAGAACATAAATTTATCAGATATTAAAGAAAAATAATGTATCTATTTGATGACACAAACCGCACGTCGACAGCTTGAAATCAAAACCAGCGACAAGGTTTTAAACAAAGGACACTGAAAACAAGGTCATAGGGTGTCGAAATTCGGGCAGCCAACCTTATATTAAAGTATCCGGATATATAAAACGAACACACAAAACTATGTGTAACCTTGAACGTTTATAGTCTGGATTATACAGTTTCGAGAGAATTACTCACAAACAAAGATGGCAAAAAACAGCAACAAAGACCCGGGTGACGTCAACTTCATTCTATCTATAGATGGGGCAATCCACACCAGCTGATCGACAAGGTTAAACCCGAAACACGAGCTTTCACGTCAGTTGTCTGATTGGAAGAATCTAGTGAGAACTAATCAGTCGATATGCCGACATGAAAACATTTAGGAAGAGCTGAGTGACGTCAATTTCGTTCTATTTATAACTTCCTTCTTCCAAAGCCCAGCGCCAACCAAGGCCAACTATTCCATTCCACACACCCAAGGTGTCGACACATCGTGAAAGACTGGCACTTTACATAACACATCATTACCCCAACACAAGACATACACACACACACAACACACACACATATACACACACATACACAAACACACAAACACACAAACACATACACACAAACACACACAAATACACACAAACACACAAACATACAAACACAAACACACACACAAACACACACATACACACACACAAACACACAAACACACATACACACACAAACACACACACGTAAACAAACACACACACAAACACACACAATCATATACACACATACACAAACACGTATACACACAAAGACACACACACACCCTGTCAACTCTGACCATTCTGTTCGAGCAATGACCGATGATGACGTCATCCACAGATTAATGAAAGCAATCTTTCCCTTTAATTCCATCCTAGAGTTAATCGCATTATTATAAACCCTGATAGGAAATAATATATGGGCGAGATGTACCTATATGCAGGTCTGATAAGCCAAATAATTATGGGCTTATTGTTATAATGGAAATACTCTCATCATCAAACCAATGCAAAATTTGGCCCTTCACAACAATGTTAAAACAGGCCCACAGTTTACTTCGGTTATCAGACCTTCTAACATGAGGACCTCTCTCTCTCTCTCTCTCTCTCTCTCTCTCTCTCTCCCCTCTAATATATATATATATATATATATATATATATATATATATATATAATATATATATAATAAAAGACCCGTTTTCAAGAATTAGCAGAACAAACAAAGCACATGACAGGTTTCCTAACGAAATCCAATTCGCGGCACACGGTCCGGAAATTCCCGATTCCATTGAAGTCACAGACCCAATATTTGCACGTGCTATTTTGGAATCCCAGCGTGTTGACGGGAATTATAGACACAGAAAGAAGTCTTGGGAAATCAATTCCATTTTAAATCTGTTTGGCGTAACAGGACAGGCGCTACATGGCCAATTCACTGCCTGACTCTGGAAAAAAAAACATTTATTTAAAAAATTTGGCCAGAAAAATCGTCCTTCGATTTAAATGACTTTCATCCTGGCAAAAAACACTCAAACCTGGAATTTCGTTGAAGACTTCGCGAAGTCCCAGGTTTGAGAGTTTTTGACAAGATGAGGGTCATTTAAATCGATCGATATTTGAAGGACGAGTTTTCTGGCCAAATTTTTAAATACGTGTTTTTCCAGAGTCGACAGTTAACGTGTTAATATTCTATTTTGACATGAAATCGTGTTGTTGCCTCCTATAGATAGAATGCGCTTGGCCAAGGAGTTCACAACATTGCCATGCGGAAGTATAACGGACCAACACACAAACTCTGTGTAACTATGAACTTTTATAGTCTGGTTAATACAGTTTAGTGAGAACAACTCACAAACGCGGATGGCAAAAACAATAACAAAGGCCAGAGTGACGTCATCTGCATACTATCTATATAAAACTATAATTAATTGTCAAAGGACAGGATTTTCACCTCAGGGCAAGGTTGACCCAGGGTCATGTTCGGCCTTTGTCTTTCCATGTCAGACAACATTTCACGATTTTATTCAATTGTGACCCACTGCACCATAACGGTATGTCTGGATAAATTGAAAATAGGGAAAGAAAAGTGTGATGTCATAAAACTGGTTCCTATTTCATTGGAAGTGTAAACCCAGTCTTCCAGAGGACTGAATACATACCTTGTGTAATTCATCTTCTAGTATCAGAGAGATGACATCTTATTTTCTAGTCTAGATAAATGCTGGTCGTCAATAAAGATGTTCCTTCCTCTCTCTCCTCCCCCCCCCCTAATCCTAAGAATCTGCCGATATTCTCTGAGTCCTTAACGAAAAGACCCTTTACTTACATTCTCTCACCGTACTCAAGTATAAAATGAATACCTACCTGGTCATTTACAGCGTCGTCTCTGTCTGAAAAAAATTATAACAATATCGCCTTTCAAGCGTCATGTTAAGTGTTGCTGTTGGCTTGGGACCCCTTTGTAAAGCGCTTTGAGCACGTTTAGTGGATATTGCTCTATATAAGTGCTCTACATTTTTTTCAGAAGGGGGGGGGGGTCAATATTGTTATCTGCCTCTTCTTCTTCTTCTTCTTCTTCTTCTTCTTCTTCTTCTTCTTCTTCTTCTTCTTCTTCTTCTTCTTCTTCTTCTTCTTCTTCGTCTTGTGGAAACCTCCAATATTGTCGAGGATCACTCCACAGTTTGTAGGGTTTTACATTGTAAACTTGTTAAAACTCTACATATTATACTAAAAAAACTACTTAGATTTAAAAAATGACAATGTGACCTCTAGCAATCGCGTGAAGACGTGTTGGAAACTGTGTTCAGCCACATCAGCTCGGAAGTGATTCTACAGTCGGGCAGTGGAAGGGAAAAACGAATACAGGCGAATACAATGATTTCTGCAGCCATTAAGAAATCACCCAGAACGTGACTTTCTTAATTATTTTTAACAATAACGCGTTACTTGTATTCTTTAACCTAAAAGGAAATTCCATTTTGATCACCATTGGCTTTTCGTGTCCTTGGTGTGTCCATGGCAATTTAAAACCGATAACTCTAACTCTTCTGGACAAGAATAATATATCAACTATCATGGATTGCCTGCCCCTGACTTCCTTTAGCTGAAAAGGTCAACAGATGAAGCATCTCTGATTTGGTTACAAAGTCTTATCTCTAAAGTGGGCTGAGTGAGTTTCTATGAAAACCTCGAGTATTTCTATCAAGATTTAGTACGAGGTCTCCCTCTCCACCTTGAAATGGAAACGGTGCTGCTCGAAGCTCGAAGAAATAAATAACATTGTGAAATGGAATGTAAGCTTCAAGCTAATATACGAAGACAGATAAAATGCACGTTTCGGGTT
This sequence comes from Berghia stephanieae, assembly GCF_034508935.2. Taxonomy (NCBI): domain Eukaryota; kingdom Metazoa; phylum Mollusca; class Gastropoda; order Nudibranchia; family Aeolidiidae; genus Berghia; species Berghia stephanieae. The sequence goes on along the minus strand of NC_088366.1, from coordinate 414,644 downwards.
TCCCCTTTATCAACAAAACAGGATGAATGAAACATTACAGACAAATGAGATAATGTGATAGTGGCGTTGTTAAGATGAACAAACAAAACCATTGATGGGGCAGGATCGATGGTTTGTAAAAGTACATCTGACACAGTAACTATGATGTCTCTGTGGCCTTGAACTAAGGTCATGGTTTGTAAAAGTACATCTGACACAGTAACTATGATGTCTCTGTGGCCTTGAACTAAGGTCATGGTTTGTAAAAGTACATCTGACACAGTAACTATGATGTCTCTGTGGCCTTGAACTAAGGTCATGGTTTGTAAAAATACATCTGACACAGTAACTATGATGTCTCTGTGGCCTTGAACTAAGGTCATGGTTTGTAAAAGTACATCTGACACAGTAACTATGATGTCTCTGTGGCCTTGAACTAAGGTCATGGTTTGTAAAAGTACATCTGACACAGTAACTATGATGTCTCTGTGGCCTTGAACTAAGGTCATGGTTTGTAAAAGTACATCTGACACAGTAACTATGATGTCTCTGTGGCCTTGAACAAAGGTCATGGTTTGTAAAAGTACATCTGACACAGTAACTATGATGTCTCTGTGGCCTTGAACTAAGGTCATGGTTTGTAAAAGTACATCTGACACAGTAACTATGATGTCTCTGTGGCCTTGAACTAAGTCATGGTTTGTAAAAGTACATCTGACACAGTAACTATGATGTCTCTGTGGCCTTGAACTAAGGTCATGGTTTGTAAAAGTACATCTGACACAGTAACTATGATGTCTCTGTGGCCTTGAACTAAGGTCATGGTTTGTAAAAGTACATCTGACACAGTAACTTTGATGTCTCTGTGGCCTTGAACTAAGGTCATGGTTCTAGTGTCAGGCTATATCGATAGTATGCGCTTGGCTAAGAAGCTCACAGCATTGCCATTCAGAAATACAACGGACCAACACACAAAACTATATGTGACCTTGAACGTTTATAGTTTGGTTAATACCCCCCCCCCAAAAAAAAAAAAAACAAAAAAAAAACCAAAAAAAAAAAACAACAAAAAAAACAACAAAAACAAAAACAAAAGCAAAACAAAAAAAAAAAACAAAAAAAAAAAAAAAACAAAAAAAAAAAAAAAAAAAACAACAACAACCAAACAAAGACCCGAGTGACGTCAAGGTCATTCTATTTATATGTTAACGATGGTGACGTCAGACGTGTTGATTGACGCTACTCCTGTCCCAACCTGCATCTCATTTCCGTATTTCGTGCCAAACACCTAGAGTCGTCTCCCCTTTGTTGACAGAGCTGACTTCAAACTTCTGCCACTTTTTTAATCCGGAATAATTACGAAATCCCCTCATCTCTCTTCCCCCCCCCCCCAATCTCTCCTTCTCCCTCCCCTCTCCTCCTCCCTCCCCTCTCCTCCCTCCCTCCCCTCTCCTCCTCCCTCCCCTCTCCTCCTCCCCTCCCCTCTCCTCCTCCTCCTCCCCTCTCCCTCCTCCTCCCCTCTCCTCCTCCCTCCCCCTCTCTCCTCCCTCCCCCTCCCCCCTCCTCCCTCTCCTCCTCCCTCCCCTCTCCTCCTCCCTCCCCTCTCCTCCTCCCTCCCCCCCTCCTCCTCCCCTTCCTCCTCTCTCTCCTCCCTCCCTCCCTCCTCCTCCCTCCCCCTCCTCCTCCCTCCCCTCTCCTCCTCCCCCTCCCTCCCCCTCCCTCCCCTCTCCCCTCCCTCCCCTCTCCCTCCCTCCTCCCTCCTCCTCCTCCCCTCCCCCTCCTCTCCTCCTCCTCCCTCCCCCTCTCCTCCCTCCCCCTCTCCCCTCCCCTCCTCCCTCCCCCCTCCCCTCCCTCCCTCCCTCCTCCCTCCCCTCTCTCCTCCTCCCTCTCCTCCTCCCTCCCCTCTCCCCTCCCTCCCCTCTCCTCCTCTCCCCTCCCCTCCCCCTCCCCTCTCCTCCTCCCTCCCCTCTCCTCCTCCCCCCCTCTCCTCCTCCCTCCCTCTCCTCCTCCCTCCCCTCTCTCCTCCTCCCTCTCCCCTCTCCTCCTCCCTCCCCTCTCCTCCTCCCTCCCCTCTCCCCTCCCTTCCCTCCTCCTCCCTCCCCCCCTCCCCCTCCCCTCCCTCCTCCTCCCCTCTCCTCCTCCCTCCCCTCTCCTCCTCCCCTCCCCCTCCTCCTCCCCTCCCTCCCCCCTCTCCTCCTCCCCCTCCCCTCTCCCTCCTCCCTCCCCCCTCTTCCTCCTCCCCTCCCCTCTCCTCCTCCCTCCCTCTCCTCCTCCCTCCCCTCTCCTCTCTCCCTCCCTCTCCTCCTCCCCCCCTCTCCTCCTCCTCCCTCTCCTCCCCCTCTCCTCCCCTCCCTCCCCTCTCCCTCCTCCCCTCTCCTCCTCCTCCCCTCCCCTCCCCTCCCCTCCCTCCTCCCTCCTCCTCTCCCTCCCCCTCTCCTCCTCCCTCCCCTCCCTCCTCCTCCCCTCTCCTCCTCCCCCCTCCCCTCCCTCCTCCTCCCTCCCTCTCCTCCTCCTCCCTCTCCCTCCTCCCCTCCTCCTCCCTCCCCTCTCCTCCTCCCTCCCCTCTCCTCCTCCCTCCCCTCTCCTCCCCCCCCTCTCTCCTCCCTCCCTCTCCCCCTCCTCCCCCCTCCCCCCCCCTCTCCTCTCTCCCTCCCTCTCCTCCTCCCTCCCCTCTCCTCCTCCCTCCCCTCCCTCTCCTCCCTCTCCTCCTCCCCCCTCTCCTCCTCCTCCCCTCTCCTCCTCCCCCCTCTCCTCCTCCCTCCCCCTCTCCCCCTCCCTTCCTCCTCCTCCCTCCCTCTCCCTCCCTCTCCTCTCCCCTCCCCTCTCCTCCTCCCTCCCCTCTCCTCCTCCCTCCCTCCCTTCCCTCCCCTCTCCTCCTCCTCCCCTCCCTCCTCCCTCCCTCTCCTCCTCCTCCCTCTCCCTCCCTCCCTCTCCTCCTCCTCCCTCTCCTCTCCCCCCCTCCCTCTCCCTCCTCTCTCTCCTCCCCTCTCCTCCTCCTCCTCCCCTCTCTCCTCCCTCCCCTCTCCTCCTCCCTCCCTCCCTCCCTCCCTCTCCTCCCCCTCCCCTCTCCTCCTCCTCCTCCTCCTCCCTCCCTCTCCTCCCTCCCTCCTCTCTCCTCCCTCCCCTCTCCTCCTCCTCCCTCTCCTCCTCCCTCCCCTCTCCTCCTCCTCCCTCCTCCTCCTCCTCTCCTCCTCCCTCCCTCCTCCTCCTCCTCCCTCCCTCCTCTCCCTCCCTCCTCCTCTCCCCTCTCCTCCTCCTCCCCTCTCCTCCTCCCTCCCCTCTCCTCCTCCCTCCCCTCTCCTCCTCCCTCCCCCCCTCTCCTCCCTCCCTCCTCTCCTCCCCTCTCCCCCCCTCCCCTCTCCTCCTCCCTCCCCTCCCTCTCCCTCCCCTCCCCTCCCTCCCTCCCTCCCTCCCTCTCCTCCTCCCTCCCCCTCCTCTCCTCCCCTCCTCCTCCTCCCTCCTCCCTCCTCCCTCCCCTCCCCTCTCCTCCTCCCTCCCCTCTCCTCCTCCCTCCCTCTCCTCCCCTCCCTCCTCTCCCCTCCCCTCTCCTCCTCCTCCTCCCTCTCCTCCTCCCTCCCCTCCCCTCCCTCCCCCTTCTCCTCCTCCCTCCTCTCCTCCCTCTCCTCTCTCCTCCCTCTCCCTCCTCCTTCCCTCTCCTCCTCCTCCTCCTCCTCCTCCTCCTCCTCCTCCCCTGCCCCTCCTTTCCCTCCCTCCCCTTTCCCA
>NC_088366.1:380942-403442 GCF_034508935.2 Berghia stephanieae | reverse complement strand
ACAAAAACAAAAACGCACCGTTTTTTGTGATTTCTCTTTCAATAAAATAAAATTAAAAAATAAATTGTCCACAATGGGAATCAAACCCAGTACATTCAAGGTTAGAGTCTGACAGCTTGTACACCGCGCTACAGAGACTCTGACTGTTCATAATATTTAATCCGGTCTTTCTAGAACATTATTTTACCTACAATGCAACTTCTATTTTCTGGTTTTAAATTTCGAATTTTTAGATTATTATTATTATTTTTTTTAATGAACAAAGTCGTCTTACAGATGTCACAGTATAACTTTTGCCATGTCCAAATGTAGACACACAGCATCGCTGATGAAATTGGGTGGAATGCGCATGCATATATATATATATATATATATATATATATATATATATATATATATATATATATATATATAGAGAGAGAGAGAGAGAGAGAGAGAGAGAGAGAGAAAGAGAGAGAGAGAGAGAGATAGAGATAGAGAGATATAGAAATACAATAAATTAGAGAGAGAGAGAGACTGATGTTTCTGACGAATCAGACCAAACCCCCTCAGGAGATTTCCTCCATCATGTGTCATTCCAAACGTTGCTGGAATGAATGTCCACATGTTCTAATCTACGGTCTTGTTGACAAACCAAACGTTGGTGGTCACGTGCCTTGACATGGGAATGAAGGGCGGGAAGGGTTGATGGCGTGACCAAGGGGTCAGCGTGGAGCAGTGGTACGCCCAAACGGTACCGGGTTCGATCACCCGCCGCTGCCCTGTGTGGCCTTGAGCAAGTCACCTCACCCTAGCTCAATTTGCGGCGCTGCACTGCGGCCGACGCCTGGGTTATTCTAGTCTTCCCTTGGAATAGACCCTAGAGACACATTTCCTGTATGGGATGAGTAAAGGCAATTTTAAGAACGATAAGCTAGAATTCAGTCGTTCATGTGTTCGGTTAGTCAGATTTTCTTTTTTAGAAATGCATTTATGTTTTTTTATTTATTTTTGTTGTTGGCTGAAGAAGAGTTTTGACCCCGAAACGTTCCGTGTTATGGTGGTTATATTTTTCCGAAGCTGAATATGACTTTGTAACAAAGTATACGTTGGTCTTGAACAAACCAGCTACAACTGACCTCGGTCCTTAGTCTGTCGACTACTAAAATACATTCGTACCATCGACATTACCACTCACCAAATTACCTATTAGCCACGATCGGTCACATTATTATCAATTATTCTTTATTTCTAAATAAGATTTCTTACCTTCTCTCTCTCTCTCTCTCTCTCTCTCTCTCTCTCTCTCTCTTTCTCTCTCTCTCTTTCTCCTCACTCTCTCTCTCTTTCTCCCTCACCCCCCCCCTCTCTCTCCATCTATCCATTCAATGATTCCCACCCATCCAATCGTCCAATCAGACTCATTTCTGCTTAGGTCGTTTTCATTTATTTATCCGTTTTAATGATGATGATGATGATGATGATGATGATGATGATGATGATGATGATGATGATAATAATAATAATGATAATCCCAGGTCAGTCGATGCAAGAATATTTGATGACATGGAATTCGTGGCATGGATTTATGGAAAAACACATCACGGTTGAGTGCAGATCATTAACCTTTTACAGTCGGAGTTGGGGTTAACAGACAGGTTGTAGGTAGGGTTGCCTTTTCGGTGCAATTTAAAACAAAATACAAAACAAAAAGAAAACAAAACAAAACAAAACCAAAAAAAAATCAATAAAAAAAAGAAACAAATATAATACAAGGAAAAATTTAAAAAAAACAAAAGAAAAAAACAAAAACAAAACAAAACAAAACATAGAAAAAACAAACCCGGAAACGAACAAAATAGAAAATAAAGAGCCCGCCCCCCCCCCCCCCTTTCCAACCCTCCAAAAAGACGACTAAAAGACTTGATAAAAAACATTATATATATATAAATAAATAATAATTCATAAAAAATACAAAAGAAACCCTCCCCATAAAAAAACAACAACAAACAAAAACAAAACACACAAATCCCCCCCCCCCCCAACAAAAATCCCCCAAAATACCCCCCCCCCCACCCCCACACACACACACAAACAAGCAGGTTCTATCGTCACCAGGAATGGATCCTATTGGTTTGTCGTGGAGTGAAAGGAGTTCTAAAACAAGGTGGATTATGGGAGATTACGACAAAGCTGGGTGGAAAATTGACCGTTCCGCCCTCGGGGAGATGCCACCAGAAGTACAAATATAAAAATCCAAAACTAGACAGAAACCAGCCAATGAGAACGTTTTGACAGGTCATGTGACCCCAGCGATCTGGGGTTTTATGGTCACTCCTTTTTATTTCCTTTTCTATTCACTTTCTACTGTCGGTTTGTAATTTCATTTGACTTTTCCACGTGGGTTTGACGGGAGGTCAATCAGAGGTCATAGCATGGGTTGTCGTGAGTCACGTGGTGAGTGAATGTCCAACATGTCAGGGTCTGTACTCACGTTCTCTCACAGATAAATACAAGAACCAGACATTGTAAGAAATAATATAAGGAAGAATAAAAGTGTATTGTTAAAAAAATAAACTGGTTCCTATTTCATTGGAAGTGGAAACTATTCTTCCAGAGGACTGAATACATACCTTGTGTAATTCATCTTCTAGTTTCAGATGTGAGGGCATCTTATTTTCTAGCCTAGATAATGCTGGTCGTCAATAAAGATCATCCATCCTCTCTATTTTACGTCACGTAATTCTTAGAATCTGCCTATAAATAGAATGAAGCTGACGTTACTCAGGTCATTGTTATTGTATTTTGCCATCCATGTTTATGAGTAATTCTCACTAAACTGTATTAACCAGACTATAAACGTTAATGGATACTCACAGTTTTGTGTGTTGGTCCGTTATACTTCCGGATGACAATGTTATGAGCTTCTAAGTCAAGCACATACTATCAATACATCCTGGCTACTGAAATAGTTACGTCACCTTTATGTATCAATGTGTAACCTATTCGTTATTAGTACTCCGAAGGATTGGTTACCGACACACTTCCAAGGATTTAGGAACCAAAGTAGTGGAGGGTTTGATGTCACGACTTTTGTTTCTAATTTGAGGTAATAAAGTAGAAATTCCTTCAGAGACATTCGGCCCATGGAGCCGGAGTTTATCCCGGTTTCTATAGGGTGAAACGAAACAATAACAATTGCTCGATTTCCTATCGCAAAGTACTTTCCGCCAAATCTAACAGACTCAACTACCCATTCACTGCTGGGTGGACAGAGGGTCAGAAAACCCGGGATCGATCCCAGTCCCTTTACTTGTGAAGCAAGTGCTCTACCAACTGAGTTATCGGGACTGTCTCCCAATTTGAGGGATTCATAAACAATTTCGTTGAAACGTGTTTTTTACAATGTTCAAACCCGTTCCCCTTGCGTGTCTCTCCCCCCCCCCCCCCCCCCCCCCCCCCCCCCCCCCCTTCTAGAATATTATCGTTTTGAAGAATGAAATTCATAATAATAGGAAAATGATTGATGTCTGTCCTGATCAAAACCCCAAAATGATTTATTGAGATAGTTTGAAGAGCATGCCACGTGTAAGGCATTGGAAGGATATACAATATACGATTCTTTCATCTCTTTAAACGATTTCATTTTTTCGTGCCCAATAACACTACGAGCTTGCAGGTATGGGTTAATGCTCGATAAAAATATAACGAGTTTTAATAAATACAAAGAAATGAAAGAATACGTTTATTCCACCCTCGAAGTAAGATTATTAGATATTTTGTAACCAATTGTATGGTATTAGTACTTCTATTCACCATAATTTGTATCTTTCTACTTCTGCTTGAATGACAATTTCACCCAAAACTAAAAACGTTGGATTTGTATTCATGCGCACCAAAAGATTATTTATAATGACCAATCAGCTGTCTTTTACACCTAATTTCACACCAATAAAATGTGCGAAAATATTCTGCAATCGTTGAATAGGATTTGTATTCAACGCGTTCAAAGAATGATTCAACGTTTTACAATGGGAGGTCTGGAATAATGATAATACCTTAATTAGTCTTTTGACTGGAAATCTGATCTCATACGATAAGAGGGTTGGAGGAGACAGGTGAATATTTAGATAAAGGTTTCAACCAAACAGTGACAGACAAAGCACAAAGAAAAATACCAAACCCCTCTCAAAACCCACCCCCCCCCCCAAAAAAAAACAAACCCCACAAACCCCCCCCAAAAAAAAAACAGAAACAAAAACAAAACAAAAACAAAGCAAGACAAAACAAAACAAAACACACACACAAAAACTAAATACAAAACACACACACCAAAAAATACAGAAAAAAAAACAAAAAAAAAACAAAAACAAAAAAAAAAACAAACAAACAAAAAATAAAACAAACAAACAAACAAACAATTCTCCAAATAAAAAACCCACAAAAATATAAAAAACCCAAAAAGAACAACAACAACAAACCCCCCCCCCCAAAAAAAAAACAAACAAACAAACAAAAAATATCCCTCCACCCCCTCCCCCTCCCCCATCCCCATTCCATGACAATCCCCACTCCAGGCAGGCGCCGTACCTCAGACATCCCCAATTCATGACAATCCTCCCTCCACCCCCTCCCCCGTACCTTAGACATTCACATTCCATGACAATCCCCACTCCAGGCAGGCGCCGTACCTCAGACATCCACAATTCATGACAATCCCCACTCCAGGCAGGCGCCGTACCTCAGACATCCCCAATTCATGACAATCCTCCTTCCACCCCCTCCCCCGTACCTCAGACATCCACATTCCATGACAATCCCCACTCCAGGCAGGCGCCGTACCTCAGACATCCCCAATTCATGACAATCCTCCCTCCACCCCCTCCCCCGTACCTCAGACATCCCCATTCCATGACAATCCCCACTCCAGGCAGGCGCCGTACCTCAGACATCCCCATTCCATGACAATCCCCACTCCAGGCAGGCGCCGTACCTCAGACATCCCCATTCCATGACAATCCCCACTCCAGGCAGGCGCCGTACCACAGACATCCCCATTCCATGACAATCCCCACTCCAGGCAGGCGACCTTTGTTTCCTGGGATATGTTTTGTCCAGTCATCCATTTGTCTTCATTGTTTTGTCTGCCACTGTATCACATCCCCACCTTTTTCTGATGTTTTATCTCACACCAGTTCCTGCTCCACAATTGGTAGGTGACCCGTCATGGGGTTTGCCTGGTGTCTAACGCTTTCCCACTCCAACCACGCCATCTCCTCGTTCCCATCTTCGTACCCTGAAAAAAATACAAAACACAGATTTAAATATTTGGCCAGGAAACTCGTCCTTCAAATATCAGTCGATTAAAATGGACGTCATATGCCGCCCCCCCCCCAAAAAAAAATACAATAAAAGAAACTCCCAAACCTTGGACTTCTTGATGTCTGTAAGAAAATCCCAGGTTTGAGAGTTTTTGCTAAGATGAAGGTCATTTAAATGGATCGATATTTGAAGGAGGAGATTTCTGACCAAAATGTTCAATACGTGTTCTTGTCCGAGTAGGGGAGGAGCCGTTGTCTGAGAGAACTGATAGACCTATCTGTCCCCGTCACGTGATTGGTCAATCCATCTCGTTAGGCGGACTGTAGGTCAGCTTGACACTTGACAATCACTGCATGCAGTACACTCGGGGTGCGATGACTAGTACTTCTACTCAATTACAAAAGGTCTAATTATATAGAAGGAACGAAATTCACGTCACTCAGCTCTATGTTATATCTAGATTTGTGAGTTGGTACGTTATATCCGATCGGCGGATGTTGTGAGTATTATACCGAAACGGAAAGCATCAATAATACTCTCTCTCTCTCTCTCACACACACACACACTCACTCACTCACTCACTCACTCTCTCTCTCTCTCTCTCTCTTTCTCTCTCTCGCTCTTTCTCTCCCTCGACCTCTCTCCTTCCTTATCTACCCCTTACCTCTTTACTCACATTCTCTTACCGTACTCATGTGTGAATGAGTACCTGGTCGTTAATAGCGTTGTCTCAGTCGGGGAAAAAATGATGCTATCGCCTGCCAGGCGTCATGTGTCGTTATAAATGTTGCATGTTGCTGTTGGTCAGGGACGCTTTGTAAAACGCTTGTCTTGCAGCACGTTTAGTGGATATTGGTCTATGGAAAAGATCACGTTTTTTTTACCACGCACACACACACTCACACACACTCACACACACAAACATACACACACAAACACACACACACACTCACACACATGCACACACACAAACACACACACACACACTAACACACATGCACACGTTCAGGGTGATCCTGCCACTCCAATCAACTCTGACGGAAATGCACTTAACACATGGATGAACATCTCCTCTTCCTTGTCAAATTCTTCACCCTCCAATCCCATCGTTCACCTGCACCGGAATCAGTTCACATCGTTCACCTGCACTAAAATCAGTTCACAGCATTCCGCGCGTACGTCATATTCGATGAATTCGATTCTTTCATCTCTTTGTATTTATTAAACGAGTTATTTTTATCGTGGCCCATAACACAACGAGCTTGCGAGTATGTGTTATTGCATGATAAAAATATTTCGTGTTGGTCAAGGACTATTTGTCAAGCGCTTTGAGCACGTTTAGTGGATATTGCGCTAGATAAAAGCTCGCCGTTTTTGGAGAGGGAGGGAGCGAGAGTGAAAGAGATACTGAGAGATACAGAAATAAGGAGAGAAAGAGCAAGGGAGAGAGTGAGAGAGACATAAAGAAAGAGATAGATATGGAACATAAGGGACCAACACACAAACCAATGTGTAACATTGAACAGTCAACGGTTCCAATGACATCAAGTAGACCTGGGCCAAATCCACGGTCATTGAACTCTCTTTGTTTTAACCTACACTCCTATAAATGGTCTTTGTTATTGTTTTTTTGCCATCCATGTTTATGAGTAATTGGTCTGTTATATTTAGATATACAATGTTGGGAGCTTCTTAGCCAAGCGCATATTATTATCTTAGACACTTAGATAACCACGCGTCTCGGACAGTCGTCATACTGTAAACAATGGCAGTGATTGGTTAACATATCAAACAACACATGTTTACTATTGATGGTATGTGTCTATTTAAAATACCCACTGTTCTACCGCATGATTACAAAAACCAACACAAAAACTATTTGTAAACTTGAACGTTTTTAGTTTGATCTAGAACATCGTGTGATAACTAGTCACCCATCTGGCGGTATAAAAACAAGAACAATGATCAGAGAGAGGTCGACTTTATTCACGTTATTGTTTATAGATAGTATGTGCTTGGCTAAGAAGCTCATAACATTGCCATCCGGATGTATAGATAGTTCGAAGATGACGTCACTCAGGCCTTTGTTATTGTTTTTGCCATCCGCGTTTGTGAGTTGATCTCACAAAACTGTATTAACCAGACTATAAAAGTTCATGGTTACACAGAGTTTGTGTGTTGGTCCGTTATACTTCCGGATAGCAATGTTGTGAACTCCTTGGCCAAGCGCATTCTATCTATAACGGACCAACACACAAAACTATGTGTATCCATGAACGTTTATAGTCGGGTTAATACAGTTCCGTGAGCATTACTCATAAACGCGGATGGCAAAAAACAATAACAAAGACCTGAGTGACGTCATCTTCGAACTATCTATAAACAACCAGCGATGTTTGTCCGAGCACGTGTGAAGGTGTGTCACAAATTCCATGTTTTGATTGATCAAAAATCTACCGGTTAATTAGACCATGACCAAATCCACGGTCATTGACCTCTCTTTGTTTCTACCCCCCGCCATTATTGCAGAATTGCCGTGGTCAAGTGAAAAGGCTCTCTCATTCGGATCGGAAGGTCCAAGGTTCGAGAGCGTTTGTGAGCAGAGAATAGTTGTGTCCATGGAAAAGGCTCTTTACTCATATTATCTCACCGTCCACATGTGTAAAATGGGTATATGGCCGTTAACAACTTAAACCTGTATACGGCGAGAGAATTGAGTAAAGGGCTTTTTAAGGGTTTACCTATACGCCACTCAGGATGGGAGTCGAACCTTGGACCTTTTGATGCGATAGTGCCATACCACATAGCCGCGCGTATGACAAGATTGATACAATGATACAATATATATATATATTTATATAATATGTGTAAAACAGTTAATGAACTTTTATATAATGAGCAATTCTTTATATTATATATATCTATATAGAATTGCTCATTATATAAAATATCATGAACTATTTTATTTGTCTCTAAGCAACATGAAATTATAGAGCCCTCATTTTTAAAACTATTAATTAATGACATGAAAAGATACCGTTATTATTATTATTATTATTAATCCGAGGCGAATGGATCGAGGCATTTTGATTGGTTCCCGTAGGTCAAGGACTTAATCCTTAGCCAATGAAAATAGTCGAATCTGTCATCAGGTAAATGGATGGTTATTGAATCGGATTGAAAAGAATGGATGTTTGAAATTTAAATTACAAAACGTTTAGAAATCCACTTCAAAGTAATGGCCGCCTTTTATTTCTGTTGGAGCGGAGGTCAAGGATTTTATATATTTCGTGCGGCTATGTGGTCTAGTGGTAGGACACTCGCTTTCGGATCGGAAGGTCCTGGGTTCGAGCTTCGCTCGGCGCATAGCTGATGCCTTATAAAAGGCTCTTTACCCGATGTTCTCACACTGTACTAGGGTGTAAAATGAGTACCTGGTCGTTAACAGCGTTGTCTCTGTCAGAAAAAATTGTAATATCGCCTAACAGACGTCGTGTCTCGTTCCAAATATTACGGGTTGCTGTTGATCAGGGACACTTTGTAAAGCGCATTGAGCACGTTTAGTGGATATTGCGCTATATAAAAGCTCACCTCAAGTTTTGTTTCCCTTTGCTAATTTATATCTGATTAGCTTTTTCTTTCTAACATTGTCGATCCCTTTCTTCCATAATCATTATGCCAACACCCGTGGCCGACCGGAAGGAGCTCAGTGTGAAAGACCCAGCAATTCACAGATTCTATTCCGTCGTCGTTGGAATATCGACATCTCCATAACGTATTGGAATCACAATACATGCCACAAACAGGGGCCTCACAAAGAAATATCAATACGGACTCGTTAAGATCTCTGTCTGCTGGACCACGTCTGGGGGGTGGGGGTGGGGGGTGGGGGGGGGGGGGTGATCAGGGACACGGAGCGGTGGGATACTGAATTAGGGTAATTACAATATCCGTTATCGCCGAAGCCTGGTATTCATTCACACCAGAGTCAAGTGAGGTGATGAGTGTGCCTTACCTAAGAACAAGTCTTTTTTTTTTTTAACCAGAGACACTAATATTAGAGAGAGAGAGAGAGAGAGAGAGAGAGAGAGAGAATTAGAGAGAGAGAGAGAGAATTAGAGAGAGAGAGAATTAGAGAGAGAGAGTGAATTTGAGAGAGAGAGAGAGAATTAGAGAGAGAGAGAGAATTAGAGAGAGAGAGAGAGAGAGAGAGAATTAGAGAGAGAGTGAATTGGAGAGAGAGAGAGAGAGAGAATTAGAGAGAGAGAGAGAGAATTAGAGAGAGAGAATTAGAGAGAGAGAGAGAGAGAATTAGAGAGAGAGAATTAGAGAGAGAGAGAGATAGAGAGAGAGAGAGCGAGAGAGGGAGAGAGAGAGAATTAGAGAGAGAGAGAGAGAGAGAGAGAGAGGGAGGGGTGGCCCCTGGGGAAGAGAGTCAACTCGAAAGGTGTGAGAGATCTTTTTCTATGTTTAGTCGTTTTAAGCTTTTTGTTAATTTATGTTTTTGTACCTCATTTTCTTATGTTCGCTTAATTATTTTTCATGTTTCATTAATCAATGGCGACGTGCACACATTTACAGGTCGGATATCTCTATTCATTATGGGCTCATGGTTGTAATGGAAATCTCAACATTAAAAAAATGACGCAAAATACTGTCCATTACAACAATGTTAAACTAGGCCCAAAATTGCGCTAGGACGTCAGACCTGCATAAACGTACACGTCGATCAATGGCCATGCCCAGTTTGAATTTTGAGAAGAAGATAGATAAAGTTCGTCTTATCATCTTTAGAAATTATCGATTGAGAAAAGTGACACAGTACATGATTGTTTCTATCAGTCTTAGTGCCTGCTCCACTCACATCATTTCTCATTTGATATTCATCTCCCCTGGGACACCAAACTCAATGTTAAATAGACCGTTGAGAATTCCTTTATTCTATTTGAACTCACTCAATCCTAGAGATTTTTGCAACTCTTCAAAATTGGAAAAAAATGTATCAAAAATAAGCATGTGGATAGATAGTTTTATTCAACAACCATTAACATGTAAAAATGAAAAACATTAGCTTTGATAGTACGCCTATAATGTGTCTCAGAAAAATGTAATAAATAGGCATGGGGTAAAAGTAACCCGGGTAAACTACGGATGTAGTCGGTGTTCGCGTTGAGTGAGTTCAGATTCGAATTGGAATAATGAATAAAAACCGTTCTAGAAACACGCGATACAAAACGATATCTCTACAAGGACTCCATCGGTTACAGATGGCCGCTGAATCGGAAATGAAAGAGTACGTATGATGGGTCAAGGACGTGGAGTTTTTCCCCCTTGATGTATCCAAAATATCCGGACTCAAATCCCGGAGGAGCACATTTCTGTTTTCATCAGATTAAAAGCTCCCCCCCCCCTCCCAATTGGATTCAATAGTCTGACATCACGTCCGCCAAGCAACTAGCAGCTTGGTTCTAAACAAAGAAAATGGGTACTTTTTATTCTTCATACTGGCTAGAACTTTTTCACATTAGTGATAGAATATATAAAAGTCAAAACACGATCGGATTTATAATGCTTTTCTCTTCTGGACATTTTTGCTCGTCGGAGAAATATTTCATAAGGCGACCGCCATTTTTCCGATAGTTTAGAACCAGTCACTAAGTTACTATGCATCATTACGAGAGAAATGACGTGAAGCCAATTTGGCCACAAAACTCGTGTTATTTCCAACTTGGAATTGAAGAGTTTTGGAATAGCTTGGTGTCATGGTTAGTCCACGATTCACGTCACCCACTGCCACAAAACGGTACTGTGGTGGATTAAGTCCGGTCTAGTGGTATGATACTCTCCTTCGGATCGGAGGGTCCAAGGTTCGAGTCCCATTTTGAGCGGCGCATAGTTGAGTCCTTGGAAAAGGCTCTTTACTCACATTCTCTCACCGTACTCAGGTGTAAAATGAGTACCTGGCCGTTAACAGCGTGGTCTATTGTCCGAAAAAATATGTAATTTCATCAAACAGACGTCATGTTTCGTTCTACATATTAAGCGCTGCTGTTGGCTTGGGATCCCTTCTAAAGAGCCTTCGGCACGTTTAGTGGATATTGCTCACAAATTTATTACAACAGATGTAGATAAGTGGGAGTTACTTTAGAATGTTCTGCAATATGTCATTTTAGCTTTTGAACTCTAGTAGATTAAAATAAATAATAAAATAAATTGAGCTTTTATATAGCGCAATATCCACTAATCGTGCTCAAAGCACTTTACAAAGGGTCCCTGACCACAGCAACACACAACATGTAGAACGAAACATGACGCCTGTTAGGCGATATTAGTTTTATTTTCCGGACAGAGACAACGCTGATAACGGCCAGGTACTCATATTAAACCTGAGTACGGTGAGAGAATGTGAGTAAAGAGCTTCTTCCAAGGCCTCAACTATCCGCCGAGCGAGGCTCGAACTCAGGACCTTCCGATCCGAAAGCGAGTAGTGTCGTCCCACAAGACCACATGCATGACCCGAGGTTTCTAGTTTGACTCCCCATTCATGTTTAGCATCGAAATCGTTTTCAGGCCATGAGTCACGGATTTGTAATGCCTTCTGCTTTTTCTACCAAAAATAGATGGGGACGAGAATTTGTCGATTTTAGGGAGAATGGCAATTTTTGTTTCTCTCTCTCTCTCTCTCTCTCTCTCTCTCTCTCTCTTTTCTTTCTCTCTATCTATCTATCTATCTATCTATCTATCTATCTATCTATCTATCTATCTACCTACCTATCTATCTATCTATCTATCTATCTATCTATCTATCTATCTATCTATCTATCTATCTATCCATCTATCTATCTATCTATCTACCTACCTATCTATCTATCTATCTATCTATCTATCTATCTATCTATCTATCTATCTATCTATCTATCTATCTATCTATCTATCTATCTATCTATCTATCTGTCTATCTATCAATCAATCTATTTAACTCTCTCTCTCTCTCTCTCTATATATATATATATATATATATATATATATATATATATATATATATAAATAAAGGAATTAAAGTGGACGATACTAAAGCATAGTTGTAGTTCTGGTGTTTCCGGTTTATTGGTTGGACCCGGATGTCCCCTCTGGCCTTGTGGTTAGACGAGAGCTTTCCTCCCTAACACTAGATGAATGCCATGAATTTGTGTTGACAATGAATTTGAAAAGAAGGGAGAGAATTCCTTATAGATTTACACAAAAATTGATTTCGAGTTAAATGCTGTAATAAAATGAATAATAGTTGTACCAAAAAAAAAAAAAGTCAAAGCAGCCCACGTGACACAACGAATAACAATAACAAATAACCCATGACATTAAATTTTAAGCTTTAAAAACACCCGATAAACATTTGGTTTTAATGAAAACCCTATTTTATTATAGTGAGATAGCAAAACTAAATTACGAAACGCCCTATTATTTATATAAGGAGAGAGAGAGAGAGAGAGAGAGAGAGAGATGCGTAGTTAGAGAGGGAGAGAGAGGGATAGATAGATAGAAAAATAAATAAATAGATAAAGAGAGAGAGAGAGAGAGAGAGAGAGAGAGTTAAATAGATATAAGATAGATAGAAAGAGAGAGAGAGAGAGAGAGAGAGAGAGAGAGAGAGAGAGATAAGGGGCGGGGGGGGGGGAGAGTCTTTAGTTTTATTGGACCACTATATGCCACCCCCCACCCCCCGGCATCAATGTTATGTTGTCAATGACAACGGTTGTTGATTGTCCCATTGTCATGTCATCGTGCATTACAATCAATGGTACTCTTTTGTCTCGGAGTATTGAAGACAACAAGGGAGATAACAATGAAATTAATGTAATAAATTGGTTTTGTCTTGACAATGTGTTCAATGGAGACAAAGATCCACTGTCAAGACAAGACTGTAGTACTCTAAAAAAACACATGTTTAGAAATTTGGCCAGAAAACTGGTCCTTCAAATATCGATCGATTTAAATGACCATCGTCTTAGCAAAAACTACCAAACCTGGGACTTCGCGAAGTCCCAGGTTTTGTAGTTTTTGCTAAGACGATGGTCATTTAAATCGATCGATATTTGAAGGACGAGTTTTCTGGCCAAATTTCTAAATATATGTTTTTCTAGAGCACGGCAGAAGGAAGTTGTCATAGAATTGGGGTTATTCAAATCATTAAGATACCAAAGTATTATATTTTACATACCCCCCCCCCCCCCCCCCATTCCAATCCCCCCCCTCCTCCCCTCCCTCCCCATTCCAATCTCCCACCCCCTCCCCTCAATATCATTGTCAATGTGTCCAGGACATCTAAGATAATATAATAATATTATTATCGATTAAAATAATGTACGAAGAAGATGGTAACAGCTTAGAAAGAAAAAAAATAAAATGTTAAATGCAGAACGTTTCGGGTTCAAAACCCTTCCTAAGCCAATGGAAAAAAAGTATGAAAAAACCCTTAATATTCATGTCACATACAATCCAGACAGATGTCAGATAAAACAAGTCTAATCCTCTCTCTCTCTCTCTCTCTCTCTCTTTCTCTCTCTCTCTCTCTTCTCTCATTCTATCTATCTATCGATCCATCCATCTATCTATCCATCTATCTATCTATCTATCTATCTATCTCTTTATCCATCTAACTATCCCTCTATCTCTTTATCAATCTATCTATCCCTCTATCTCTTTATCAATCTATCTATCCCTCTATCTCTTTATCAATCTATCTATCCCTCTATCTCTTTATCGATATATCTATCCCTCTATCTCTTTATCGATCTATCTATCCCTCTATCCCTTTATCCATCTATCTATCCCTCTATCTCTTTATCCATCTATCTATCCCTTTATCTCTTTATCGATCTATCTATCCCTCTATCTCTTTATCGATCTATCTATCTATCCCTCTATCTCTTTATCCATCTATCTATCCCTCTATCTCTTTATCCATCTATCTATCTATCCCTCTATCTCTTTATCCATCTATCTATACATCTACCAATCCCTCTATCTCTCTATCCATCTATCTATCTCTGTGCCATTGTTGTCTTTGGTCAAGCAGATTTGTTATCATGCCCGGAACGGCCTCGTGGTCATCTTGGTCCATCCTAATGCCTCGTGGATTGTTTACATTGTTGGTTGTTTACATTGTGGATTGTTTACATTGTGGATTGTTTACATTGTGGGTTGTTTACATTGTGGATTGTTTACATTGTGGGTTGTTTACATTGTGGATTGTTTACATTGTGGGTTGTTTACATTGAGGGTTGTTTACATTACAATATCCTTGGGAGTCCCTTCAGCTATTCACTCTTCGTGTGGTCTAGTTGTATGACACTCGCTTTTGGATCGGAAAGTCATGGGTTCGTGCCTCGCTTGGCGCATAGTTGAGTCCTTGGAAAAGGCCATTTACTCATATTCTCTCGTCTTACTCAGGAGTAAAATTAGTACCCGGTCATACTCTCTTAACAGCGTTGTCTCTGTCGGAAAAAAGTGTAATATCGCCTTATAGGCGTCATGTCTCGTTCTACATGTTGCGTGTTTCCAATGAGAGGGGTGGAATAATAAACGATTCTTTCATTTTTTTTTGTTTATTTAAAGTGAGTTAATTTTATCGTGTCAAATAACACAACGAGCCTGCCAGGAATTGCACGATAAAAAAAAATAACCAGTTTAATAAATACAAAAAAATAAATAAATGAAAGAATACATTTAATCCACCCCTCCAAGTAAGATTATTAGATATTTTGTAACCAATTGTATGGTATTAGTACTTCTATTCACCATAATTTGTATCTTTCTACTTCTGCTTGAATTACAATTTCACCCAAAACTAAAAACGTTGGATTTGTATTCATGCGCACCAAAAGATTATTTATAATGATCAATCAGCGGTCTTTTACACCTAATTTCACACCAATAAAATGTGCGAAAATATTCTGCAATCGTTGAGTAAATTGTTTATTCAACACATTATTCAACGATTATGTATTTACTAAGAAATGATCGGGTTTTCCAATGAGGGGGCTGGAATAACAAGTGATTTTCAATAAATGAGAATCCAAAATTCCAATCTTCTCTTGGACTAGACACTAAAGACAAATTCCACCTCGAGGATGAATGAAGAGAATTCATCATTATTATTTATAAAATATATAAATATAATTTCCAATTGATTTCATTCCTCAGAGAGCATTACCAGTCTCACTCCAGCCACCAACTCGACCTGTCCACAGTCCGTTGTAGCACTGTCCAGTCGACCACACGCCTCATGTCAGCCTTACACCTCACGCCCAGACCAAAACAGAGGTCGTCGTCCTTGAAGAAACCCCGCAGACGACAGCTAGAGAACATCGAGCTAGACCACATCCGTCCCCGGACCACCAGTCTGCCCACACGGAATGACCTCAAGAGAACGGACATTCATTACCTCTCACCCAACGCCATAGAGTATGAGACGAGGTGAGTGTTTGGGGGACTGTGGGAAATAGTCTTCATAAAATTTGCTTGGCCATTGGAATGAGTGTTTGGGGGACTGTGGGAAATAGTCTTCATAAAATTTGCTTGGCCATTGGAATGAGTGTTTGGGGGACTGTGGGAAATAGTCTTCATAAAATTTGCTTGGCCATTGGAATGAGTGTTTGGGGGACTGTGGGAAATAGTCTTCATAAAATTTGCTTGGCCATTGGAATGAGTGTTTGGGGGACTGTGGGAAATAGTCTTCATAAAATTTGCTTGGCCATTGGAATGAGTGTTTGGGGGACTGTGGGAAATAGTCTTCATAAAATTTGCTTGGCCATTGGAATGAGTGTTTGGGGGACTGTGGGAAATAGTCTTCATAAAATTTGCTTGGCCATTGGAATGAGTGTTTGGGGGACTGTGGGAAATAGTCTTCATAAAATTTGCTTGGCCATTGGAATGAGTGTTTGGGGGAATGTGGGAAATAGTCTTCATAAAATTTGCTTGGCCATTGGAATGAGTGTTTGGGGGACTGTGGGAAATAGTCTTCATAAAATTTGCTTGGCCATTGGAATGAGTGTTTGGGGGACTGTGGGAAATAGTCTTCATAAAATTTGCTTGGCCATTGGAATGAGTGTTTGGGGGACTGTGGGAAATAGTCTTCATAAAATTTGCTTGGCCATTGGAATGAGTGTTTGGGGGACTGTGGGAAATAGTCTTCATAAAATTTGCTTGGCCATTGGAATGAGTGTTTGGGGGACTGTGGGAAATAGTCTTCATAAAATTTGCTTGGCCATTGGAATGAGTGTTTGGGGGAATGTGGGAAATAGTCTTCATAAAATTTGCTTGGCCATTGGAATGAGTGTTTGGGGGACTGTGGGAAATAGTCTTCATAAAATTTGCTTGGCCATTGGAATGAGTGTTTGGGGGACTGTGGGAAATAGTCTTCATAAAATTTGCTTGGCCATTGGAATGAGTGTTTGGGGGACTGTGGGAAATAGTCTTCATAAAATTTGCTTGGCCATTGGAATGAGTGTTTGGGGGACTGTGGGAAATAGTCTTCATAAAATTTGCTTGGCCATTGGAATGAGTGTTTGGGGGACTGTGGGAAATAGTCTTCATAAAATTTGCTTGGCCATTGGAATGAGTGTTTGGGGGACTGTGGGAAATAGTCTTCATAAAATTTGCTTGGCCATTGGAATGAGTGTTTGGGGGACTGTGGGAAATAGTCTTCATACAATTTGCTTGGCCATTGGAATGAGTGTTTGGGGGACTGTGGGAAATAGTCTTCATAAAATTTGCTTGGCCATTGGAATGAGTGTTTGGGGGACTGTGGGAAATAGTCTTCATAAAATTTGCTTGGCCATTGGAATGAGTGTTTGGGGGACTGTGGGAAATAGTCTTCATACAATTTGCTTGGCCATTGGAATGAGTGTTTGGGGGACTGTGGGAAATAGTCTTCATAAAATTTGCTTGGCCATTGGAATGAGTGTTTGGGGGACTGTGGGAAATAGTCTTCATAAAATTTGCTTGGCCATTGGAATGAGAAATTTAAGAGCATAGAAGACCGATGCGAAACAAACTTCTTCTTCTTCTTCTGCTTCTGCTCCTCCTCCACCTTCTCCTCCACCACCTCCTCCTCCACCTCCTCCTCCTCCACCTCCTCCTCCTCCTCCTCCTCCTCCTTCTTCTTCTTCTTCTTCTTCTTCTTCTTCTTCTTCTTCTTCTTGTTCTTCTTCTTGTTCTTCTTCTTCCTCTTCTTCTCGGCGTCGTCGTCGTCGTCATTGTCGTCGATATGATGGTGTATATATTACCTAATGATGATATTACAATAAACAAGGACTACGGTGGGAAGGGGAGATAAAAAAAATATCAAAACGACCTTCCACCTCTCTCGCTGGTCACACCCCTCCCCCCACCCCTCCCCCTTTCCAGCCATCTAATCAGACGAAATGCCATTAGCAAATGTTGTTTGTAAGTCTCGATTCACTTCGGTGTCTTTAGACAACAATGTTGATTCATTATTTGTTGACACGTGTCATTATTTCATCCCCGCGGCTTTCCGAACGTTGATGAACGTTCTGAATAGGAACAGATAATATCACCATAGTGGGGTGGCCGCCTGGATTAATTATTCACCCCTCCCCCCCCACCCCCCCTCCACCCAAGGCCGTTTCCTTGCAAAATACAAAATAACTGAATATTGGTGTGTGTGTGTGTATGTGTGTGTGTGTGTGTGTGTGTGTGGAGGGGGGGGGGGTTGGAGCGTAGCCATCGTTAACAGAAAGCCTGACACTAGAACCAACTAGGACTTCCAGTTTTGACGTCAATTTTGTAGGTTTTGGCACCGTCTAGTGAGTTGTCGTGAGTAGTGCTCAAGGAAACAAGTGATTCCATTGGTTACCTATTGAATACAAATCACGATTTGTTTTCCTTTGTGGCCAAAGACTTGTCTTTTGACGTCATTTTTTGGTCTGTCATGATATCAAGTAACGATGGCTACAGTGGTCGTGTGGTATGACATTTGCATTTGGATAAATAGGGCCCGGGTTTGAATACCGCTCTGAGTCTCAAAGTTTAGTCATCAGAGAAGGCTCTTTACTCACATTATCTCTAGTATGCCACTCGTTTTTGGATCGGAAAGTCATGTGTTCAAGCCTCGCTCGGCGCATAGTTGAATAATTGGAAAAAGGCTCTTTACTCACATTCTCTCACCGTAATCAGGTGTAAAATGAGTACCTGACCATTAACGCCGTTGTCGGACAAAAATGTAATATCGTCTAACATGCGTGATGCCTCGTCCTACATGTTAAGTGTTGCTGTTGCCATGGGACCCCTTGTAAAGCGCTTTGAGACTTCGAGTAGATATTGCGCTATATAGAACTTTCATATAAAATATGTACATTTTTCCCCCTTTTTCTTTACAATTTTTTTTTATAGACAGCAGGAGTAAAAATTGTGTCTGAAAACAGACGTGGCCATTCTACCTCCAAGAATTGATCACATGCCTTGTGTTGTGTCTGAAAACAGACGTGGCCATTCTATCTCCAAGAATTGATCACATGCCTTGTGTTGTGTCTGAAAACAGACGTGGCCATTCTATCTCCAAGAATTGATCACATGCCTTGTGTTGTGTCTGAAAACAGACGTGGCCATTCTACCTCCAAGAATTGATCACATGCCTTGTGTTGTGTCTGAAAACAGACGTGGCCATTCTACCTCCAAGAATTGATCACATGCCTTGTGTTGTGTCTGAAAACAGACGTGGCCATTCTATCTCCAAGAATTGATCACATGCCTTGTATTAAAGATTGTGTCTGAAAACAGACGTGGCCATTCTATCCCCAAGAATTGATCACATGCCTTGTGTTGTGTCTGAAAACAGACGTGGCCATTCTATCTCCAAGAATTGATCACATGCCTTGTATTAAAAATTGTGTCTGAAAACAGACGTGGCCATTCTATCTCCAAGAATTGATCACAGGCCTTGTGTTGTGTCTGAAAACAGACGTGGCCATTCTATCTCCAAGAATTGATCACATGCCTTGTATTAAAGATTGTGTCTGAAAACAGACGTGGCCATTCTATCCCCAAGAATTGATCACATGCCTTGTGTTGTGTCTGAAAACAGACGTGGCCATTCTATCTCCAAGAATTGATCACATGCCTTGTATTAAAAATTGTGTCTGAAAACAGACGTGGCCATTCTATCCCCAAGAATTGATCACATGCCTTGTGTTGTGTCTGAAAACAGACGTGGCCATTCTATCTCCAAGAATTGATCACATGCCTTGTATTAAAGATTGTGTCTGAAAACAGACGTGGCCATTCTATCTCCAAGAATTGATCACATGCCTTGTGTTGTGTCTGAAAACAGACGTGGCCATTCTATCTCCAAGAATTGATCACATGCCTTGTATTAAAAATTGTGTCTGAAAACAGACGTGGCCATTCTATCTCCAAGAATTGATCACATGCCTTGTGTTGTGTCTGGAGTGGTCAAGTTAACAACTAAATAGGAGTCTTTTCTCTCTCTTGAGCTTTTATATAGCGCAATATCCTCTAAACGTTCCCTGGCCAACAGCAACATTTAACATTAGGACGGGACGTGACGATATTTCCATTTTACGGCCACGTACTCATTTTACACCCAAGAACGGTAAGAGAATGTGAAGAAAGAGCGTTCTCCAAAGACTCAACTATGCGCCGAGCGAGGCTCGAAAGAGGACTTTCCGACCCGAAAGCGAGTGTCATACCACTAGACCACATAATCGCACATGCTCTAGTGTTTATGATGACAATCGCCTTTTGACAGGTAGTCCAGGGTTCGAGTACCGCTCTGAGCGGCGCATAGAGTTGAGTCTTTGGGAGAATGTCACGTGTTCCTGTTGCCCAGTAACCCATTGTATTCAGGTTTAAAATGTTACGTGTTGCTGTTGGTCAGGGACCCGTTGTATTCAGGTTTAAAATGTTACGTGTTGCTGTTGGTCAGTGACCCCTTGTATTCAGGTATAAAATGTTACGTGTTGCTGTTGGTCAGTGACCCCTTGTATTCAGGTATAAAATGTTACGTGTTGCTGTTGGTCAGTGACCCCTTGTATTCAGGTTTAAAATGTCACGTGTTCCTGTTGGCCAGTAACCCATTGTATTCAGGTTTAAAATGTTACGTGTTGCTGTTGGCCAGGGACCCCTTGTATTCAGGTATAAAATGTTACGTGTTGCTGTTGGCCAGGGACCCCTTGTATTCAGGTTTAAAATGTTACATGTTGCTGTTGGCCAGGGACCCCTTGTATTCAGGTATAAAATGAGTACCTGGCTGTTAGTAGTAGTAGTAGTAGTAGTAGTAGTAGTAGTAGTAGTAGTAGTAGTAGTAGTAGTAGTAGTAGTAGTAGTAGTAGTAGTAGTATTGCGTTATGTGGTCTTGCGGTATAACAGTCACTTTGGGATCGGAAGGTCCTAGGTTCGACCCTCGCTCGGCGCATAGTTTAGTCCTTGGAAAAGGCTCTTTACTCACATTCTCTCACCGTACTGAAGTGTAAAATGAGTACCTGACCGTTAACAGCGTTGTCTCTGTCCAAATTTTTTTTTGTAATATCGCCTAAAAGGCGTCATGTCCCGTCCTAAATGTTAACTATTGCTGTTGGCCAGGAACCCCTTGTAAAGCGCTTTGAGCACAATTAATGGATAATGCGCAGTATAAAAGCTCAATTTAAAAATATTATTCGTTTTGTTACATTTGTTTCGTTATTAATTTTGTTATTTAAAAAAAATACTTTTTATGAAATTCGATCAAAAGAAGATTCGAGAAATATATAATAGCATCATATTTTAATGACGTCATTAGTCCGTGTGTACTTTGGAACATCTACGTACTTGTTTACACGACTGTGTTAATATTTGACTCCTTAAACTTAATCTCATATCTCCACAAGTTTTGTATGTCTGGTGTGTGTGTGTGTGTGTGTGTGTGTGTGTAAATGTATGTGTGTGTGTATGTGTGAATGTATGCATGTGTGTATGTGTATGTGTGTGAGTTTGTGTGTGTGTGTGTATGTGTGAACGGCCAACGCTCACATGACACCCCATTTCCATAGGTAAATAGCATCCACATCTCATAGATGATAATGGTAAATAGTCATACGGATTAGTGCGTTGAAGACGTCATCATTATCACAAATACTCAACGACAATTGACGAGTGGTTTTCCATGCATTCCATCCAGGAGATAAATTCAAATGTAAATTTTTTTTAAAGCATCAAATAGGGTTCAATAGACTGACGTCACGTCCGCCAAGCAACGAGCAACTTTTAAACAAAGAAAATCGGTACATTTTATTCTTCATGCTGGCTAGAACTTTTTCACATGTCATATGATCAGAATGTATAAAAGTCAAAACATGATCAGATTTGTAATGATTTTCTCCTCTTGATACGCTTTTATGCTCGTCGGAGAAGTATTTCATGAGGGCGTCCGCCATTGTTCCGATAGTTTAGAACCAGTTACTAAGTTACTATGCGTCATTACAAGGGAAGTGACGTCACGACTGTTCAAACTTGTTAATGTAAATTATGTTTTAAGCACCAAATTACACAAACATTTCCCTAGCTTTGTGTGAATTTGAAGTTAAATATGTAAAATAAAAGACCGAATGAGACATTTTAGGGGAGATAATCCTCAATATTTCAAAATGGGAAAAACGGAGTTAGGGAGTTTTGGAAAACCACTCTTCAATACGCTTCAACAGTCGTGACGTCACTTCCCTCGTAATGACGCATCGCAACTTAGTAACTGGCTCTAAACTATCGGAACAATGGCGGACGCCCTTATGAAATATTTCTCCGACGAGTATAAAAGCGTATCCAGAGGAGAAAAAACAATATAAATCTGTTCATGTTTTGACTTTTACACATTCTGATCACAAGACATATGAAAAGTTCTAGCCAGCATGAAGAATAAAACATACCGATTTTCTTTGTTTAGAACCACGATGGCCGCCGTTGCTGAGCGACGTGACATCAGACTATTGAATCCAATTACAAATTGTCGACTTACATTTTGTCCCGATAAATAAAAAACAACCAAACTAAAGGTGCTCAAAATGCTTTACTAAAAGTCCCTAAACAACAACACTTAACATGTAAAAAGAGACATGACGCCTGTTTGGTGATATTATATTTTTTTACGACACAGACAACGCTGTAAACGGACAGGTACTCGTTTTACAC
>NC_088366.1:373442-375942 GCF_034508935.2 Berghia stephanieae | reverse complement strand
TTTTCTCCAATGAATATTTTCCCATTTCCATCTGTAATGTTACTAATGTCCCACTTATTGATTTCAGTTCGATATTTGTGGGGCGATACCGTCTAGACTCTAAGGGGCTTTACACTCGACTTCCAATCGGAATGTCCTGTGTTTGAGTCCCGCTCTCAGCGGCGCATAGTTGAGTCCTTGGAAAAGGCTCTTTAATCACAATCTCTTCCCATACTCATGTGTGAAATGAGTACCTGCCCGTTAAGAGCGTTAATTCTGTCGGAAAAAAAAATAATATCGCGTAACAGGTGCCATGACTCGTTCTACACCCTTTGTTGCTGTTAGCTTGGGACCCTTTGTAAACATTTTTTGGATAATACGCTATATAAATGCTCTATTTTATAAAATGCTTATTTTTACTTTCGTGATGAGAAATGATGAAAAAAAAGATGCTATAAATGAGAAATAGAGAATAGAGGCTTCTAGAATTGAGATTTTGGGAGAATCTTTCTTTCCATCATTTCTCATCACTAAAGTAAAATAAACGTGAGCATGTTATAAGCTAGAGCATTTAATATAGCGCAATATCCACAAAACTCTAATAGTGACCAGTCAACTCATAACGGTGTGATGTTGGGGTGAACACCTTTTGACGTCCCGTAATCTGAAAGAATCTGCCTATACGTCCTGCCACTAAAATAGTTTTGTCATCTTATGATTCGGTTTGTTTCCTATTTATTATTATTAGTCCTTCCAAGGCCTGGTTACATACATACGTCCAAGGAGTTTGGAACCGGAAGACAAGGATGTGTGACGTCACGACTTTTCTCCTGTAAGATACTTGTGCGTACGTACCGATAGGCAGGGACGGACGTATAGACACATCTCAACATCACCCCTGTCCAAGTATCGGATGACCTAAGGTCAATTCTGGTTCAACTACTGTCCGTCCGATATTTGTCTAGAAACCCATCTCATTCCCTACCACCCCCCCCCCCTCCGGCCAGGCTTCCACTCCACTCTCCCCCCCCCCCACACTCACAGTCCTTCCCTCGCCCCCTCCCTCCCCCCAAACACACATACCCCCCTTTCCGCCACACTCAACTCCCCCCTTCGCGCACACACATACACTCCGATCCTCAGCCCCCTCCCTGCTTCCCTCCCCCCCCCCCCACGAGTTCCCCCCCCCCATACACACACACACACACACGTATTCCTCCTCCCCCCCCCCCCTCCACCCACACACACACATACCCACATTCACCTCTCCCCTCCACGCACACACAAACACTCCACCCCCCCCCCACTCCCGAAACAACCCCCACCCCTCTCCACTACCATCCAACTTACTCACTCTCTATGGTGTATTTATTGACATGTCCGAGATAACCAGCTGTCTCTGAAGGTGCTACATTCAAGCTTGGAATTTCTGAGTACAAACTCACTTCAACCTGTGACCCCTTGGTACGAAACATGACCTTCTCGTGCTATTTTTTGATGTTCTGACGTCACATCTCTTTGTTATTGTTTTTCGACCGCCATTTGGGTGGTCTCTCAATCCAACGTGCACTTCTTGGCAGGTCTGATCATAGAGTCTGTGGGTCTGATAACCGGCTCATTCTCAAAACACACTTTTGTCCCAGATAAATAACCTATTTCGTTTTCTTATGAGGCGAATGGAAAAGTAAAAAGAAATTGATAGACGTCAAGTTGTTTAGAGTCAAAAGTTGTGATTGATGTCGACCGTAAAGTTGAGCCTATATATATATATATATCCACTAACTGTAATCAAAGGGGATATTACACTTTTTCCGACAGACAACGCTGTTAACGGCTAGGTACTCATTGTACACGTGAGCAAGGTGAGAGAATGCGAGTAAAGAGCCTTTTCCAAGGACTCAACTATGCGTCGAGTGAGGCTCGAACCCTGGACCGAAAGCGAGTGTGGTACCACAAGACCACATGGCCGCATGCGGCTCGAACCCTGGACCGAAAGCGAGTGTGGTACCACAAGGCCACATGGCCGCATGAGGCTCGAACCCTGGACCACATGGCCGCATGAGGCTCGAACCCTGGACCACATGGCGGCATGAGGCTCGAACCCTGGACCACATGGCCGCATGAGGCTCGAACCCTGAACCACATGGCCGCATGAGGCTCGAACCCTGGACCACATGGCCGCATGAGGCTCGAACCCTGGACCACATGGCCGCATGAGGCGATTGGAAAAGTAAAAAGAAATAGAGAGACGTTAAATCGTGTATAGATGATATGCGCCTGGCCAAGAAACTCACAATATTGCCATCCGGAAGTATAACAGACCAACACACGAAACTCTTGTGTAACCTTAAACGTTTATAGTCAGGTTAATACAGTTTTAGTGAGAAGTACTCATAAACGTGGATGTTTTTTGCCATCCACGTTTATGAGTAATTCTCACTTAACTTTATTCACCAGACTATAACAGTTCATGGTTACACATAGTTTTGTGTGTTGATCCGTTATACTTCCGGATGGCAAT
>NC_088366.1:358442-368442 GCF_034508935.2 Berghia stephanieae | reverse complement strand
ACAGCAACACGTAACGTATAGAACGAGACATGACGCCTGTTAGGCGATATTACAATTGATTTTCCGACAGAGACAACGCAGTTAACGACCAGGTACCCTATACGCCTCCATATGGTGAGAGAAAATGAGTAAAGACCCTTTTCCAAGGACTCAACTATGCGTCGAGCGAGGCTCGAACCCCAGGACCTTCCGATCCGAAAACGAGTGTCATACCATAAGGCCACATTGCAGCAATAAATCAATAAATAGATGAAGAGATAAATTAAGTAGATAATTAATTTTAAAAAATAGGACATGACGTCTCACAGGCAACTTCAGGAAATGTTCGAATTCACGATGGGAGTTTGTACCAGGGATTTAGTCTCGGATTTCAGCAGTCGACAGTTGGGCATATCGTATCTCAATATCGATATATCGATACGAATGACAACGAGAAGTTTTTTTTTTTTTTGTTTTTAAGGGTTTTACGGCGCTTGCAACACATTTAGGTTATATCAGCGCCAGTAAAAATGAAGAAAATGGGATAGTAAAAAGTTCTAGAATTACAATTAAAGCACCCAAGAAAAAGTAAGACATAGGGGAACTGGGAACAAATAGGGATCAGATGTAGAATCCAAGAGCATACCACCACTGTACTTAGTTTGAAATCACCTATAAGTCTCATCCGGACACAAGCACAAAATCCAACTAAGAGGAATACACCCAAATGCCGACATTATACATTCAAAATAACAAATATAATAATACATAACACAGAGATGATTTACAAGGAAAAAAATATCATCTCCCAAAACAATAACTATGCATTTGACTGTTTCCATCCCAGCTAGGACTCAAGTCAGGGCCAGGACAAAACCAAGTAATCTCATTCCAAGACAAAGACAGAAAGCATGTTGGAAAACAGATATAAGGGGATAGAAGACACAGTATGTACCTCCCTGCCCACTATGGGAGGACAATGAGAAGACTTGGGCCTGGAGGAAGATGATACTGTGAACCGAGATGCATGGAGATGTGGCATTCATCATGGCAACCCTGCAAAATGCGGGATAAGCTGAAAGAAGAAGCAGAAGATACGAATGAAAATATCAAATCATATCGTTTTCAAAACGCCACGTCAATATCGATATAAGTTATGATTGAAGTTCACTAGGGCTGCCGGATGGCCACGTGCATGACCAAAATAGGCCACACGGAGACTCGTATTTTTTTAATTTAAAAAAATGATCCCCTAGTTTAGTAAAAAAAAAAAATTGTTTATCAAAATCGATGAGTATTTGAAGGGGTGAGAGTGTGAGTATTTTTTGGCCACGTGGGGCAAAAATAATTAAAATCAGTAAATAATGGAGAACTTTTTCGTGAATAGTGGGGTGGAGTACAAGCATATTTATCGAAATTTTTATCGATTTACGAAATATCGATGTATACATTCTACGAATATATTGATATTTTATGTGACGAAATATCGTATCGTATCGATATCAAAAATGTGTGATATCGCCCAACACTAGCAGTCGATGGAAAGTAAAATTGGAAGGGATTTGTTGTTAACTAGATGGGCTATTTATAGAATCCGCCACCCCCCCCCCTCCCATTCATTAGTTCATTGGTTGACGCGATATTCCCGCCAGATCTCATCGTCTGGGTTTGTTTAAATAAAAAGTCGGATTACTAAATGATGAGAAATAATGAGGCCGAAAAACGAAAGACGGAAAATAATTGGAGGTGCTTGTCTTGAAGACGAAATATTAGAAATGATAAAATGACTCTTATGATAGATAATAACAATAGACTCTTATAGAGAGCATGTTTGTCCTCAACAATGAGGCTCTTGGCGCTTTAAAAATACATCAATACAAAACAGTATAAAAAGCACATGACATAAAAAAAACCCCTCTCCAATCTGGGACATTTGGGAGTTTTTGCCACGATGAGATGTCATTTTAAATGATCAGTATTTGAGGGAAGAGTTTTATGGCCAAAATATTGAATACGTGAATATTTTTTCAAAATACTGTAGTGTTGTTGGTGTTTTAAAAAGTAACTCTTTATAGCGGCAGGCCTGGCTGGAGTCGGAGCTCACCCCGGTTAAATCATTTTAAAAGATTTTTAAATCGCAGTTTCTGATGTCTATCGCAAAGTACTTTCCGTCATATCTAACAGATCCAGCTACTCACTACCGGGTGGACGCGAGGGTTAGAAAAAATCTCACTGACACCCCGGGACCACCAATGCTGCTCTCATTTATGTTAAAGGAGTTCTCACGAAGTGGGTTGTAATAGGCTTCAAATGAGCTTTTATATAGCGCAATATCCACTAAACGCGCTCAAAGCGCTTTACAAGGTGTCCCTGGACAACAGCAACACTTAACTTGCAGAACGGGACATGAAGCCTGTTAGACGATATTACAATTTTTTTCCAACAGACCGACAGAGACAACGCTGTTGACGGCCAGGTACTCAATTTACACCTGAATACGATGAGAGAATGTGAGTAAAGAGTCTTTTCCAAGGACTCAACTATACGCCGAGCGAGGTTTGAACCCAGGGCCTTCCGATCCGAAAGCGATTGTCATACCACTCGACCACATAGCCGCACAAAACGAAGAAAATAAAAATAATGAAAAGCAAATGTAGTTGGATTGACAAAACCCTCAGAAATCCTGCAAGCACTTTTATCTGACCAGGCAGGCTTCGGATTGGGACACACAAGGACAGAGGAGGGTTGGTCCACCAAAGTAAACATGGCCACGAAGCCTGGAACCCACAAGGACAGAGGAGGGTTGGTCCACCAAAGTAAACATGGCCACGAAGCCTGGAACCCATAAGGACAGAGGAGGGTTGGTCCACCAAAGTAAACATGGCCACGAAGCCTGGAATCCACAAGGGCAGAGGAGGGTTGGTCCACCAAAGTAAACATGGCCACGAAGCCTGGAATCCACAAGGACAGAGAAGGGTTGGTCCACCAAAGCAAGCATGGCCACGAAGCCTGGAACCCATAAGGACAGAGGAGGGTTGGTCCACCAAAGTAAACATGGCCACGAAGCCTGGAACCCATAAGGACAGAGGAGGGTTGGTCCACCAAAGTAAACATGGCCACGAAGCCTGGAATCCACAAGGACAGAGGAGGGTTGGTCCACCAAAGTAAACATGGCCACGAAGCCTGGAATCCACAAGGACAGAGGAGGGTTGGTCCACCAAAGTAAACATGGCCACGAAGCCTGGAATCCACAAGGACAGAGGAGGGTTGGTCCACCAAAGTAAACATGGCCACGAAGCCTGGAATCCACAAGGACAGAGGAGGGTTGGTCCACCAAAGTAAACATGGCCACGAAGCATTGAGACCGAGTTGAAGGCGGCCGGACAAACCTGGGTCCAGATAAGGAAGACCTCCAAAAACCGAGTCAGATGGAAGAGTGCTGTTGCGGCCCCTATGTGTCTTCCACAGGGAATCAACAGCTTAACTCTCTCCTTACCAGCCATTTTCAGGATTTTTCCCAAAACGTCACATCCAATTAACACAAAAATAGATTTTTATCACTCAAACACAATGGCAGTAAGTTCTTACGATAAATAATTTCTTTACCAAAGCATGCTCTACAACACACTGTTCATTTTCTGTACAAATAAAATGTGAGGATTTTCCTTGAGTTGGTATGGAGAGGGTTGCGTCAAGTCATGTCAGGTTGGCATGAAATCGAACACAGCCTGCCAATGGTTTATACAGCTGATCATCTATTTTGCAAACCCAAAAGGCCTCACGAATCAAGGGAAAGCATGTGTTCTTAATGGAGTCATGGTCACTTCCGGTTTGGGCACGTGACAAGCAATACACAAAGATTGGATGATTTTTGCACGCTTTATTTATTTATTTATTTATTAATTTTAAAAAAATTGGAACAAAACAGACGTCACTGAGCTCTTTGTTATTGGTTATAGCCACCCATTGTAATGACTAGTTCTGATTATATTCTATCAACCAGACTATAAACGTTCAGGGTTACTGATAGTTTTGGGTGTTGGTACGTTTTATCCGGCAGGCGGATGTTGTGAGTGTCTTGGCTAAACCACTAGCATCAATATTAGAGGTTGGTTTCGAAGTAATAAAATGCTTCAGATACATTCGACGAAAAATTCGACTTTTGCCGTTTAGTTCAATTCGACATAATAATGACATTAACTTTGATTAATAATAATAATGATAATGAAAATGATACTCCTCCTCCTCCTCCTCTCCTCCTCCTCCTCCTCCTCCTCCTCCTACTACTACTACTACTACTACTACTACTACTACTACTACTACTACTACTACTACTACTACTACTACTACTACTACTACTAATAATAATAATAATAATAATGATAATAATGATAATAGTAATGATGATGATAATAGTAATAATAATAATAATAATAATAATAATAATAATAATAATAATAATAATAATAATAATAATGATAATAGTAATGATGATGATAATAATAATAATAATAATAATAATAATAATAATAATAATAATATTAATAATAATAATAATAATAATAATAATAATAATAATAATAATAATAATAATAATAATAATAATAATAATAATATTAATAATAATAATAATAATAATAATATAATAATAATAATAATAATAATAATAATAATAATAATAATAATAATAATAATAATAATAATAATAATAATAATAATAATAATAATAATAATAATAATAATAATAATAATAAACATTTATACGCCCATCTGTCCCTAAATAGACATATTTTCCATTTGTTTATGCCACTGGCAAGACTGAAGGAGAGGAGACAAAAATCGTAAACATTGAATTAACTACATGAGCAGCCATAGCACCTTTTTTTTCTACGCGCTGTTTTTGTTGGTGAGTGGCTGGAGGTGAAAAGATGCTCACACAGGATGTTATGTATGATGTGTTATGGTGGGGAATGGTGACGTGACAGTGAATCACAATTAGATTTGATGGGTACTAATGGGCCGTTGTGTCGCCTTGGGGAAGGAAATGGGAAGATGGAGGGGGGGGGGGGGGGGTTAGATGCTATTATTATCGTGAAATTGAAGTGTTTGATCAAATCAGCTTGATGAGACTTCTGGTCACGTGATTTTATAACACATGACGTCATTCCTATACGTCAGAGTGTTGCATTTAAAAGGGTCTGTTTAAGTAAAATACACACATCATTTCTACCACAAGATTCTGTGTAAACTTGGTTTATAGATAGAACGAAGCTGACGTCACTCAAGTCTTTGTTATTGTTTTTTGCCATCCATGTTGATGAGTAATTCACAAAACTGTATTAACCAGACTTTAAACGTTCAAGGTGACACATCGTATTTGTGTGTTGGTTCGTTATACTTCCAGATGGCAATGTTGTGAGTTTCTTAGCCAAGCGCATACTATCTATAGTCTGTAAGAGTGTTTTTCGTTTGAAGTAATCACCTCATTGAAGACAGGAAAATGCGAAAACCTTGAGCAAAATTCATGTTATAGATAGTTCAAAGATGACGTCACTCAGGTCTTTGTTATTGTTTTTTGCCATCCGCGTTTATGAGTAATGCTCACTGAACTGTATTAACCTGACTATAAACGTTCATGGATACACACAGTTTTGTGTGTTGGTCCGTTATACTTCCGGATGGCAATGTTATGAGCTTCTTAACCAAGCGCATACTATCTATATTATAACAAATTAATTAAACATGAGTGAGAATATGAACAGCTGTTTGGTCCAGTGGTATGACACTCGCTTCGGATCGGAAGGTCCTGGGTTAGAGCGCTTTACAAAGGGTCCCTGACCAAAAGCAACAAGTAACATTTAGAACGAGACATGCCGCCTGTTAGGCGATATTACAGTTTTTTTCCGACAGGTATTCATTTTACACCCGAGTGCGGTGAGAGAATATGAGTAAAGGGCCTTTTCCAAGGATTCAACAATGCGCCGAGCGAGGCTCGAACCCAAGACCTTCCGATCTGAAACATAACCGCATATATTTTTTTCAACCCCATTACCACTGTCGAAGGTTTCTACTTTGTTTTTCAGTCTCCAATTAGTACTCGTCCTTTCAGAGCCATTAGGCTCATGGAGCCGGAGTTTCTCCAGGTTTCTTTAGCGTGAAACGGACAATAGCAATTGCTTGCTATCCTTTGGACAGGACGCTAGTCTATCGCAAAGTACTTTCCGTCAGATCTAACAGAATGAGACAAACATGGTTGTTTATAAACAATAAATAACGTGAATGAAATCAACCTCTCTCTGATGATTGTTATTGTTTTCATACCGCCAGATGGGTGATTAGTTATCACACCATTTTCTCCACCATATTCGAAACGTTAAATTTGACACATATTTTCCTGTGTTGGTTTTATTCATCAAGCGCTAAAGTGGGTATTTAATTTTACTTAAACACAAACCATCCAAAGTAAAACCTGTCATTGTTTACATCATGACGACTGTCTGAGAGGCGGGTTATCTCGTTCTCCATTGGCAGAGTCAATCCCAGAGTTTGTGAGTATTTATCACAATGTTTTGACATATCTAGTGTCGAGCGGAATTCCATTCCATACACATCTTCGTGGTTCGGGTACTTTTATCCAATCACTCTATTTTGTACCGTAACAAACTATTTCTCTCTCTCTCTCTCTCTCTCTCTCTCTCTCTCTCTCTCTCTCTCTCCCACATTTCTCCCTTTCAATCCTCCACTCCCTCCTTCCCCTCCCCTCTCTCTCCCACTTTTCTCCCTTCCTCTTTCTCCCAACTACCCCCTTTTTTCCACCCCGTTCTCTATTCCACCCCCTCTTTCCCCCTCCCATCCCTTCCGATATATTAAAATCCAATGAAATGGCATACTTTATCCATCAATTTTCGTTTCCATTTTGTACAAATAGAATATACAGATAATAATTATCCACAAATATCTCAGACATCATCAATCTATTATGGAAACAAAACACATCAAAGATTGAAATGTCGAATGTTTAAATATCAATCTTTTCCATATTTTCGTTAATGACATGACGATGGCCGCCCATGTTCTATCATAACATAAAATACTCCCTGCTCTAAACTTTGTTTATCGTATTATTGTGTGGCCGCCATGTTGTCTCGTGTTTATGATGGTTGGTTTGTGACCTGGTTTTCACTCGCTCTTGTTTTTTTCTTTGTTTTTTTTAATGTTTGTTGTTGTATTTGCTGGTGAAAATGGAGGGGATTGTCTTTTAAAAAATATTGTTTGTAAGTTTTCTGTTTTTGTTTTTGTTTTTGCTCTTCCCTTTTCATTTCACTTTGTATTTTTTTGTTTTCAATGTCTATTATATCATTATTTTTCATTAATCAATTTAAATATGACAACAAAATATATTTAGAACTTTACAGAATTCTTTCAATTCATTAAAATATTCTTGTATTTTTGTCTTGAAAGGATCCAATGACAATCTTTCATCAGACTTCAAGATCCGTTCAAATTAGGTGTTCAACGAACCCCCCCCCCCCCCCCCCCAAAAAAAAAAAAAAACAACAACAAAAAACAACAAACAAACAAAACCAAAAAAACAAAACAAACAAACAAAAAAAAAAACACAACAATAATTTTGTAATCAGGATTAAATTGAAAGCTATATGACTTCAAGATACTTAATTCTTGTCTCACGTTGACAATCCAATAAATTGCTTACCTCCCTTTATAATCCTTGTTCTCTAAGGGCTAACCCACACCGGAGACTGACCGACTCCGAAGGCCCAAAACTGCCGTCCTCTGCCGTTTTTTTAGGTGTTTGGTACGCCGGGGTCTGATATGGGTGGGTCTTGTGGCTCTTCTCTATAATTTTAGTATTTTGTACGTGCCCGACGTCTGAATCCGGAAGACGGCAGAGGACGGCAGTGCCGGGTCGTCGGATTCAGTCTCCGGTGTGGGTTGGCCGTAAGGCTGCGTTCTGCTCTTTTCAGCGTGATGACTGACTGATAACATTTTACTAAATAAAGCGTTTAATAGGAAAATTGGGTAGAATTTTGTGTGAAGAATTTCGTAGATTTTGAACAAAATAGGAAGTCTAGATTGTCTTGTCATGTCCACCCAGCAGTGAATGGGTATCTGAATCTGTTAGATTTGGCGGAAAGTACTAGCGTCCTATCCAGAGATAGCAAGCGATTGCTATTGTTCGTTTCACACTATAGAAACCGGGATAATATAAGAATATAATATAAGAGAGAGAGAGAGAGAGAGAGAGAGAGAGAGAGAGAGAGAGAGTCATGTACGAAGTGGTTAGTCAATATATAAGTAAATAGACTGTGGCTCTTTGGTGTCTTGTAAACGTGAGCTTTTACATAGCGCAATATCCACTAAACGTGCTCAAATCGCTTTACAAAGGGTCTTTGGCCAACAGCAACACTTAACATGTAGGACGAAATATGACGCCTGTCAGGCGATAATATATTTTTTTCGGACAGAAACAGCGCTGTTAACGGCCAGGTACTCGTTTTACACCTGGGTACGATGAGAGAATGTGGATAAAGAGCCTTTTCCAAGGACTCGAATATGCGCCGAGCGAGGCTCGAACCCAGGACCTTCCGACCCCAAAAGCGAGTGTCATAGCACAAGACCACATAGCCGCACAACCATTGTATCACGGGATGTTCCAGTCGGAAGTGGCTTTGAAGTAAAATGATCCTCAGATTTTTTTTGATCTATCTCGACATTGTTGTTTTATATATTGATAGGATTAATATATTTCACTTGAGAGAGCGAAAGACTCAATTTTAATTTCATGTATCTGATCATTCTAACTGGCAATTCACTTAAAATTTGATGGTTCTGAACATTCTAACTGGGATTTTACTTAAAGTTCATGTATCTGAACATTCTAACTGGGATTTTACTTAAAGTTCATGTATCTGAACATTCTAACTGGGATTTTACTTAAAGTTCATGTATCTGAACATTCTAACTGGGATTTTACTTAAAGTTCATGTATATGAATATCCTAACTGGGATTTTACTTAAAGTTCATGTATCTGAACATTCTAACTGGGATTTTATCTAAAGTTCATATATCTGAACATTCTAAATGACAATTAATTTCAAAGTTCATGTATCTGAACATTCTAAATGACAATTAATTTCAAAGTTCTTGTATCTGAACATTCTAACTGGGATTTTACTTAAAGTTCATGTATCTGAACATTCTAACTGGGATTTTACTTAAAGTTCATGTATCTGAACATTCTAACTGGGATTTTACTTAAAGTTAATGTATCTGAACATTCTAACTGGGATTTTACTTAAAGTTCATGTATATGAATATCCTAACTGGGATTTTACTTAAAGTTCATGTATCTGAACATTCTAACTGGGATTTTATCTAAAGTTCATATATCTGAACATTCTAAATGACAATTAATTTCAAAGTTCATGTATCTGAACATTCTAAATGACAATTAATTTCAAAGTTCATGTATCTGAACATTCTAACTAGCAATTTAACTATTCATTTATCTATTTATTTATTTAAATATGATTTTTTTAGATTAGTCTATTCATGGGTTATTTATTTATAACATATAGTTATTTTTTAAGAAATATTTATTTATTTATTCTTTTTTATGTATTGATTGATTCTTCTACTCGATTGCCCCCCCCCCCCCTCCCCCACCCCCGTCCCCCATAGTGGGCAGGGAGGCACTTACTGTGTCTTCTATCCCCTTATATCTGTTTTCCAATTAGCTTTCTGACTTTGTCTTGAAATGAGATTACTTGGTTTTGTTCTGGCCCTGGCGGAGCCCTTGGCTGGGAGGGAAACAGTCAAATCTATAGTTATTGTTTTGGGAGATGATATTTTTCCCTTGTAAGTCATCCCTCTGTTATGCATGGTATTATGTTTGTTATTTTGAATGTACAATGTAAACGTTTGAGTGTGTTCCTCTTAGTTGGATCCTGTGCTGGTGTCCGGATGGGACTTATAGGTGATCTCGAACTAGATACATTG
>NC_088366.1:343442-348442 GCF_034508935.2 Berghia stephanieae | reverse complement strand
TGTTCAGGTGGTAGAACTTAGTATTTTACTTAGACACATACCATCGATAGTAAAACATATGTCGTTCTTTATTTTTTTTTACCAATCACCGCCATTGTTTACATTATGACGACTGTCCGAGAGGCGTGGTCATGTTCCCTTGTGTCTATTTAAGACACAGAAGTCTACCGTAACTACACAGCATTTACTGGCGATGGTATGTAAGTAAAATACCCACTGGTCTACTGTTTGAACAATAGATAGAATGCGCTTGGCCAAGGAGTTCACAACATTGCCATCCGGAAATATAACGGACCAACACAAAAACTCTGTGTAACCATGAACTTTTATAGTCTGGTTAATACAGTTTAGTGAGAACAACTCACAAATGCGGATGGCAAAAACAATAACAAAGGCCTGAGTGACGTCATCTTCGAACTAACATAGAAAACGACGTGTAAACTTAAACGTTGAAAATATGATCGAAGAAAATCGTGTGGAAACTAGTCACCCATTAGGCGGTATAAAAACAATAACAATGATCAGAGAGAGGTCGATTTCATTTCACTTTAATATTTATAAAAAATCACCATGTTCATCTAGCACGTGTGAACGTGTGTCACGAATTCCATGTTTTGATTGGTCAAAACTCTACTGGTTAATTAGATCTTATCTCGCAAACAGATGTCTGAATGGCGGAGC
Organism: Berghia stephanieae; assembly: GCF_034508935.2. Classification (NCBI taxonomy): domain Eukaryota; kingdom Metazoa; phylum Mollusca; class Gastropoda; order Nudibranchia; family Aeolidiidae; genus Berghia; species Berghia stephanieae. The sequence goes on along the minus strand of NC_088366.1, from coordinate 347,761 downwards.
AAATGGCGATGTTACGAATTCTACTCACAAACCACAGCCTTTTTCCCGAATGTCCTTCGGGGCCATTGGGAAAATAGAGCCTGAGTTTATCCCGGTTTCTATAGCGTGAAACAATAGCAATAGCAATTGCTTGCTATCCTTTGGAAAGGGCGCTAGTTTATCGCAAAGTACTTTCCGGCAAATCAAAATTCGATTCACCTACCCATTCACTGCTGGGTGGACAGGAGAGGGGGGGGGGGCGAGTCAGAAAAAATCTCGACTCCACCCGGGATCGATCTTGGTCCCTTTGCGTGTGAAGCGAGTGCTCTACCAACTGAGCTATCGATACCCCCAAGAACGTGACATAGGTGAAATGTGCCTACCAATTTGCCATCTGTCACCTTCACCACCACTAACCCAGTGTGATATGGCAAAAAAAAATTAAAATTATTCCCTTCCATCACGACATCATAAGACATCGTCGCCTAGACATTCCACGAAGGAACACAAATAATTCATCAAACAAGATGTCTGGTGTCAACAGGAATCACCCACGTTGTCACAGTGAGATAATTGGGGGTTAATAATCTTCATAATAAATGTCATTAAAACTTATTGAAAACAAAAATTGATGACCGACTACAAAATGTAAAGGATTTTGAAGTGTTATTTAATCCTTCTGGTGTTGAAGTTTACTTTAGCGACTGCCATTTTTATCTTCTAAAAAACTACGAATGTTTCAAGGTTCAAAGAGACCGGACTGGTAATATCACATCCATGATATTTTTTCAGACATCGGTCACACTCGAGCATGAATGATGAGCATCTGTCTTGGTTTCCATATCAGATTAAGGATATTTTGTTCCCAAGTCGCGCTCACTATATCAGGATCAATGTAAATCCATGTCTTGTTTATTTGTTATTCTTGAGTTCAGAGAAGCTCTTTGGGTGTGGATTGTGCTTCATGTAAGTTCACAAGGTTTATTTTCAAACTCCAAATACCATGACTTATCCTCTGAATTTTGACAGTAAAATAAGAAAACAGTTATTTTTAAAAAATATATAAATTCCCTTTATTAATCCCATTAGGGAACTTTGTCTCTAGGGTCTATTCCAAGGGAAGACTGGAATAACCCAGGCGACAGCCGCAGAGCAGCGCCGTAAATTGAGCTAAGGCCAGGTGACATGCTCAAGACCACACAGCGCAGCGACGGGTGATCGAACTTGGTACCTTTCGGGTACGAAGCAAAGAGTCACACTGCCCCCCGATTTACTTGGACGCCACTCCCCACAAAACAGGAAACCCTGTAAGTTAAGAAATAGCCGCCATGAAAACCCTCCGGCGTCCAGATAAAGATCTCAGTCCAACCAATGATTATAGACTGGCTCTAGAACCTTCTGGAAAGATGATAGAATGGCGTGTCCGACACTTCCTCTCTCTCTCTCTTTGATCTCATCAAGTCTGCGCGCGCCGCTGGCGATCCAGACAGAAATTGAATCGAATCCACCAGAGTTAATTTGAACAAGATCCTCCTGTTATCCTATTTTTTAGATTCATCCACTTTATTTTGTCAAGGGCAGAAAATACAAGGGGAAAATCCTCAGACTGTTTGGGCAACGTGGTCTAGTGGTATGAAACTCGCTTTCGGATTGGAAGGTCTTGGGTTAGAGCCTCGCTCGTTGCATAGTTGATTCCTCAGAAAAGGTTCTTTACTCACATTCTCTCACCGTGCCCAGGTGTAAAATGAGTACCTGGCCGTTGACATCTTTGTCTCTGTGGGATTATTTTTTGTAATTTCGCCTAACAGCGTCGTTATGTCTTGTTCTTCAGGTTACGAGTTGCTGTTGGTCAGGGACATTTTGTAAAGCGATTTGAGCCCGTGTAGTGGATATTGCGATATATATATATATAGTAGCGTTTCGAGATTGTGGGTCACAATTGAGCAATGGGGACCTCGAAATAATTTTAAAATAATTATTTTGTCATCACTGGTCGTCAGAGAACATGACATAAAATCTTTGGCTTTGATGTCAAAGATGACAGCGACTTTGATAACCTCTAATGTAATTAGGATTTTTCCAATATTAGAGAGAAAAAAATGGGTTTGAAAGGTCACGTGATTATTTTTGCCAGACGAATCGAATCTTGTCGGGCTTCTAAATGGAATCAGTTTTATTTCAATAATTTTGATTCAGATAATCTCGTCAGAGTGAGGCTGGAATTGATTTTGTATCGCTAAATAGAGGCGCCGATTAATGGGTAGCTAGATGTGTAGGTGTGTATGTAGATGGATAGATAGGCTGATTGATGGGTAGCTAGATGTTTAGATATGTATGTAGATGGATAGATAGACTGATTGATGGGTAGATAGATGTGTAGGTATGCATGTAGATGGATAGATAGACTGATTGATGGGTAGCTAGATGTGTAGGTATTATGTAGATGGATATATAGACTGATTGATGGGTAGATAGATGTGTAGGTATGTATGTAGATGGATAGATAGACTGATTGATGGGTAGCTAGATGTGTAGGTATGTATGTAGATGGATAGATAGGCTGATTGATGGGTAGATAGATGTGTAGGTATGTATGTAGATGGATAGATAGGCTGATTGATGGGTAGCTAGATGTGTAGGTATGTATGTAGATGGATAGATAGACTGATTGATGGGTAGCTAGATGTGTAGGTATGTATGTAGATGGATAGAGAGACTGATTGATGGGTAGATAGATGTGTAGGTATGTATGTAGATGGATAGATAGGCTGATTGATGGGTAGCTAGATGTGTAGGTATGTATGTAGATGGATAGATAGACTGATTGATGGGTAGATAGATGTGTAGGTATGTATGTAGATGGATAGATAGGCTGATTGATGGGTAGCTAGATGTGTAGGTATGTATGTAGATGGATAGATAGACTGATTGATGGGTAGATAAATGTGTAGGTATGTATGTAGATGGATAGATAGGCTGATTGATGGGTAGCTAGATGTGTAGGTATGTTTATAGATGGATAGACAGGCTGATTGATGGGTAGCTAGATGTGTAGGTATGTATATAGATGGATAGATAGGCTGATTGATGGGTAGCTAGAGTGTAGGTATGTATATAGATGGATAGATAGACTGATTGATGGGTAGATAGATGTGTAGGTATGTATGTAAATGGATAGATAGGCTGATTGATGGGTAGCTAGATGTGTAGGTATGCATGTAGATGGATAGATAGACTGATTGATGGGTAGCTAGATGTGTAGGTATTATGTAGATGGATATATAGACTGATTGATGGGTTAGATAGATTGTGTAGGTAATGTATGTAGATGGATAGATAAGCTGATTGATGGGTAGCTAGATGTGTAGGTATGTATGTAGATGGATAGATAGACGATTGATGGGAAGCTAGATAGTTTAGATAATGTATGTAGATGGATAGATAGGCTGATTGATGGTAGCTAGATTGTGTAGGTATGTATGTAGATGGATAGATAGACTAATTGATGGGTAGCTAGATGTGTAGGTATGTATGTAGATGGATAGATAGACTGATGGATGTGTAGGTATGTATGTAGATGGATAGATAGACTAATTGATGGGTAGCTAGATGTGTAGGTATGTATGTAGATGGATAGATAGGCTGATTGATGGGTAGCTAGATGTGTAGGTATGTATGTAGATGGATAGATAGACTGATTGATGGGAAGCTAGATGTTTAGATATGTATGTAGATGGATAGATAGGCTGATTGATGGGTAGCTAGATGTGTAGGTATGTATGTAGATGGATAGATAGACTAATTGATGGGTAGCTAGATGTGTAGGTATGCATGTAGATGGATAGATAGGCTGATTGATGGGTAGATAGATGTGTAGGTGTGTATGTAGATGGATAGATAGGCTGATTGATGGGTAGCTAGATGTGTAGGTATGTATGTAGATGGATAGATAGACTGATTGATGGGTAGCTAGATGTGTAGGTATGTATGTAGATGGATGGATAGACTGATTGATGGGTAGCTAGATGTGTAGGTATGTATGTAGATGGATAGATAGGCTGATTGATGGGTAGCTAGATGTGTAGGTATGTATGTAGATGGATAGATAGACTGATTGATGGGTAGCTAGATGTGTAGGTATGTATGTAGATGGATAGATAGACTGATGGATGTGTAGGTATGTATGTAGATAGATAGATAGACTGATAGATGTGTAGGTATGTATGTAGATGGATAGATAGGCTGATTGATGGGTAGCTAGATGTGTAGGTATGTATATAGATGGATAGATAGGCTGATTGATGGGTAGCTAGATGTGTAGGTATGCATGTAGATGGATA
>NC_088366.1:320942-333442 GCF_034508935.2 Berghia stephanieae | reverse complement strand
TTGTGTCCCCTGTCAATGGACACATCAATAACTACGTTAGATGTGTTATAATGTCCATCTTGTGTCCCCTGTCTATGGACACATCAATAACTACGTCAGATGTGTTACAATGTCCATCTTGTGTCCCCTGTCTATGGACACATCAATAACTACGTCAAATGTGTTACAATGTCCATCTTGTGTCCCCTGTCTATGGACACATCAATAACTACGTCAAATGTGTTACAATGTCCATCTTGTGTCCCATGTCTATGGACACATCAATAACTACGTCAAATGTGTTACAAAATCAACAGTTTTTGCTTCAAGCTTGTAATTTATTCCGTCTAAAAGGATTTTTTTTAGTTGTTTCCTTCAAGATTTGAGACAACAAAAAGTTAGTCCTTAGCATTTCACTTTGAATATGTTGACTTTTCGGCTAAGAAAAATTGAGTTTGTTGACGTTCTGAATATTTACTTTACGACATGAGCTAATGGTTGCCAGATTAACATGTCTAGACAACGATTAGGCACGATTCTACATGGCCAAAATCTCACAAGAAAGTAACCCAAAAAAATATTTCGTAATTTCGGCCAGAAATGTTAAAATTCAATAATCAATGCATTAAGATGTCTCCCAACTTGTAAAAAATTCTTAAACCTTAGGAAGTCTCGGGATTGGTATTTTTGGCAAGGTGGGAGTCATCTTAATTCATTGATTATTGATTTTCAACATTTATGGCCAAATTAATGAGTTGTTTTGTCAGAAACTGGCAGTATGACCTTGAATGACCCTGTATGGAGTAATGACTATCAATGTAATGAACGGAAGTTGTTTAAAGTTTTTTAATGGCCGTTCAAGTAAAGACGGAGTTCTGAAAGGTTACAGGACATAAAATTGAGTGGGAAATTCATCAATTCAAATGTAAACGTATTGAATTTGACTGATTGCATCAGATTTGTGGTCAGGTGCTATGGCACTCGTCTTCGGATTGGTCCACGGTTCAAGTCCTGTTCTGAGCTGTGCAATAATAAGTACGAAAAATTGGAACATCGTTTTACTTGTGGGATATCTCATTCTTCATATTAACTGTTACTGTTGGCTTAGGACGAACGATAAAGCGCTTTGAGTACATTTAGTGGATATTGCATAATGCTCAGGGTGTTGCTTCGTTTCGCTATAGCAATTATTTAATGTTGCCATGATTGTGTTAGCTATGGGGACAGCGTGGCTCAGCGATACGGTCATTGCTTCATACCCAAAAGGTACCGAGTTCGACTTGTGTGGCCTTGAGCAAGTCCCCTCGCCCTAACTAACTTTGCGGCGCTGAACTGCTGCTGACACCTGGGTTATTCCAGTCTTTCCAGGAATAGACCCTAACTACAAATTCCCCCTTGGGGATGATGACAAAAAATGAAGTGATCAGGAAAGTGTCAGAAGACAATAGAGAATAAAAACTTCGCGGCGGCGATGGGGACTCGAACCCACGACCTTAATGGTACGACAACTCCGCCTGGCCGGGTAGATCGTGACTCTGCCGTATGAGTATACACGACTCCCAAAAAGTCGCTTCAAACTCTGCTCTATCTTGAGCCACTTCTCCCCCGACTTCTGGACGTGACGTCACGGGGTGGATAAAGGGAATTTTATTTATTTATTTAATTTTTAAAAATATGTTTTTCATTTTGAAATGATTGAAAAGGGCGTCGTCAACCGCTTATCGAGCATCTTCAACTTATAAATATCAAGGCCCCATTTCAATCTGTAAACAAACCAGGCCACAGTACGGACACATCTCGTTTGCATGTACATAACAACATAATTTATCGTCCCACTCCTTACAACAACGTCACACGTGGACGTGTATGTGGACGTATGTTTGTGTGTGTGTATGTGTGTGTGTGTGTGTGTGTGTGTGTGTGTGGGTGGGTGGGTGGGCCATCTGATGGAGGCGGGGAGGCGGGGGTGGTTATTGATATACCAAAATCTACAAAAATAGGATGATAAGATTTTCTGACGCCGATTTCTGACTTTTCCAAGTTATGACGACAGAATGTTCCAAAATTTGTTCACCAGAACAAAAACACAAAAAAAAAAAAAAAAATGAACAAAATACTTAGCACGGGAAGTCTCGAGCTCAAAGCCCTTCTTCATTCAGCCAACAACAGAACCAATGAAAAGATAATACTTCAAATACAATCCATATGGACGCGATGAAAGCAGATTTTTGTACATCCTGTGGGGAGATAATCGATGGCGATGACTTTCCATAATCTTTGATTCGACATGTAAGGACAGTTGTCTCCCTTCTAAATGGATTTTAGGAGAAGTAAAAATGACTGCCATTATGTATCTTTGTTTTTGTTTCTGAAGCAGTGTTTTGAGCCCAAAACGTTCCATGATTCGTATTTAGTGCTTAAAGAGATATGCCACACCCATGTTTTGGACTTTACATTGGCTCCCTGTTAGATTTAGGATTACATATAAAATTGCTGTAATGTGCTATAATCATATTAATGAAACTTTTCCTGCCCATATATCAGATTTGATAAATGTTTACACTACCTCACGCTCTTTAAGATCCAACTCCCAATCTCGATTATGCGTTCCTAAAAAGGATCTAAGCTATGCTGATCGTACATTTTTCATGCTGCTCCCGCTGTCTGGAATTCTTTACCATTCAGTGTTAGGAGCGGGGTTGTGGATTCCCAGTCATCTTGTAAAAAGAAATTCAAATCTCATCTTATGAGAATGTCACTAGATTAAATAAAACATTTTAATAAGATATACATTTGTTACATCAAAATTCACATGACATATTATAATCTCCCTTCATCCGTCATTATTGTTATATGTCCTGATATGATTTTATTCAATAATTCATGTTAGCAGATATTTTTTGTCTCTGTATGCATATGCACGGTTTGGTGAATGTGTGTGTGTCTTTGTGAGGGTGTGTGTGTGTGTGTTTGTGTGTGTATGTGTGTGCGCTTGTATAAATGGGTGTGTGTACAAAAATGTTTTTAATGATGTTTTACAATTTTGTGCGCCTATAGCTGTTTTGTGAACGGGATTGGGCGCTATACAAATAAACTTTATTACTTTATTATTATTTTGAGGCCGAAACGTCCCATGATTCATCTTTAGTTTCTGAAGAGATATTTTGATCCCGAAACGTTCTATGATTCGTCTTTAGTTTCTGAAGAGATATTTTGAGCCGGAAACGTTCCATGATTAGTATTTTTTGCCTGAAGAGATATTTTGGGCCCGAAACGTTCTGTGATTAGTATCTAGTTCCTGATGAATCGTTCTGAGCCCGAAACGTTCATTGATTAGTATCTAGTTTCTGATGAATCGTTCTGAGCCCGAAACGTTCCGTGAATAGTATCTAGTTTCTGATGAATCGTTCTGAGCCCGAAACGTTCCGTGAATAGTATCTAGTTCCTGATGAATCGTTCTGAGCCCGAAACGTTCCGTGATTAGTATCTAGTTCCTGATGAATCGTTCTGAGCCCGAAACGGTCCGTGATTAGTATCTAGTTCCTGATGAATCGTTCTGAGCCCGAAACGTTCCGTGATTAGTATCTAGTTCCTGATGAATCGTTCTGAGCCCGAAACGGTCCGTGAATAGTATTCAGTTATTTGTAAGGCTGTCATATTTATTCCTATTCAATAATGCTTTAAATAGATCTGTATTCCAATCTTTGGGACTCGAACTGTTTATCCTAGACTAGAAAACACGGAATATGTATGGCTAGCAAAAAAAAGGAAATAAAAATAAATAAGGAAACAGAACATGAGAAGGCAGTCTGTGACGTCAAACGCAATCTATTTATAACACAAAACTCACTCGTCAATTTGAATCTCCCCGATAGCCTGATGGGTCATTGTATTGTGGTGGTCATTTCAAACATCATCACAGCCTTAAGCCGATGGATGACCGCTGACCGGTGGTCATTCATGGCCATTTCTAATGTTTTCACCCTATTCTAATTGACCTGTGGCATCTTGTTTTGAAGACGAAAAAAAAAATAAATAAAAAGAAAGTTAAGAGGAGAGTTAGTGTGTTTGTCAAAAACAAGACTGGAATATGTATATAGCGCAATATCCACTGAACGTGCTCAAATCGCTTTACAAGGGATGCTTAGCCAACTTAATATGGAGGACGAGACATGGCGCCTAAGGCATGGTACTGTATTACAATTCCTCTTCCCCAAAAACACACCAATGTTAATAATAAAATAATAAAATTCCCTCTATTCATCCCAAAGAGATTTTTTTCTTCAGGATCTATTCTAAGGGAAGACTGGAATAACCCAGGCGTCAGCCACAGTGCAGGGTCTATTCCAAGGGAAGACTGGAATAACCCAGGCGTCAGCCACAGTGCAGGGTCTATTCCAAGGGAAGACTGGAATAACCCAGGCGTCAGCCACAGTGCAGGGTCTATTCCAAGGGAAGACTGGAATAACCCAGGCGTCAGCCACAGTGCAGGGTCTATTCCAAGGGAAGACTGGAATAACCCAGGCGTCAGCCACAGTGCAGGGTCTATTCCAAGGGAAGACTGGAATAACCCAGGCGTCAGCCACAGTGCAGGGTCTCTTCCAAGGGAAGACTGGAATAACCCAGGCGTCAGCCACAGTGCAGGGTCTATTCCAAGGGAAGACTGGAAAAACCCAGGCGTCAGCCACAGTGCATGGTCTATTCCAAGGGAAGACTGGAATAACCCAGGCGTCAGCCACAGTGCAGGGTCTATTCCAAGGGAAGACTGGAATAACCCAGGCATCAGCCACAGTGCAGGGTCTATTCCAAGGGAAGACTAGAATAACCCAGGCGTCAGCCACAGTGCAGGGTCTATTCCAAAGGAAGACTGGAATAACCCAGGCGTCAGCCACAGTGCAGCGCCGCAAAATGGCCTAAGGCTAGGTGACTTGCTCAAGGTCACACAATGCGGCGAGTAGTCGAACTCGGTATCTTTCAGGTACGAATCAAAGACCATACCACTGAGCCAGGCTGTAACAGACCCAGTGACCTTATCACTGCTGCTTGGTCAGGAGGTCAGAACCCCCCCCCCCCCCCCACCCACCCAAATAAAAGTAAAAAATCGACTCGCCCGGGATAAACCTCGGTCCATTTACCTATGAAGCGAGTGTTCTAACAATTGAGCTAAAATACCTCTAATCTTATATCTTTAGCATTTAAACCAATCTGACATAATACTCATTTGATGTGTTATGTCACATTGTAATTCGTTGTTATTTCTCCTAAAACAGACAAAATGCGTCTTCCAGTTATTTTGTCCGAGCCTTTGATATCAAATTCAGGGATTTTCCATCCAAAACCTCACATCAGACATCAAAGCACGTCACTTGTCATCGTACTTGAAGGAGATTTAAATATTTTGATATTTTCTGAGAATGAATGAGGCAGGCGGTGGGGGATTGAGGGGGGGGGGGGGGGGGCGGACTCAGATATCGGAAAATCTTCCAAGCTCCTTATGTTGCAATATCAGTCAAAAGTACAACCAATGGCCTTTATGCAGTCTGATAATGTCGAACGAAATATCGTCTTTGGTGGAGATTTAAGTATCTTGATATCAGTTTTCTGAGAGAAATATTCCAAGCTCCTCGTGCTACGGCATCGGTTAAAAATGTGACCGATAATCTTATGACGGTATCATAACGCCTGCTAAAAGTAGATGATTGAAATTTAATTTTAAAGCAGAACAGAGTTTGAATACACCTGGCCTTCATTGAGATGTTGCCAGGTGGTCTTCTGGTACGACTCCCTTTCGGACCCGAGGGTCTCATGGTTTGAATTCCGCTCTGAGCGGCGCATAGTTGAGTCCTTATTATTATTATTATTATTATTATTATTATTATTATTATTATTATTATTATTATTATTATTATTATTATTATTATTATTATTATTATTATTTCATGATGATGATGATATAATAATGATAATAATGATGCTACTACTACTACTACTACTACTACTACTACTACTACTACTACTACTACTACTACTACTACTACTACTACTACTACTAATAATAATAATAATAATAATAATAATAATAATAATAATAATAATTTATACCGCTTATCTACACCTAAATAAACAGAGGGATCGGAAAGCACAGAGAAAAAAAATTGGTTTTTGGGTAGGAAAGGTCTAAATAAATTTTTGAACTCTTCTTTTTCTTCTTCTTTTTCGTCGTCTTTATCATCATCATCATCATCATCATCATCATCATCATCATCATCATCATCATCATCATCATCATCAATCATCATCATCATCATCATCACCATCATCATCATCATCACCATCACCATCATCATCATCATCATCATCATCATCATCATCATCATCATCATCATTATCGTCGTCGTCGTAGTCATCATCATCATCATCATCATCATCATCATCATCATCATCATCATCATCATCACCACCACCATCATCAGTATCATCACCATCATCATCATCATCATTATCATCATCACCACCACCATCATCATCATCATCATCATCATCATCATCATCATCATCATCATCATCATTATCATCATCATCATCATCATCATCATCATCATCATCATCATCATCATCGTCGTCATTATCATCATCATCATCATCATCATCATCATCATCATCATCATCATCATCATCATCATCATCATCATTATCATCATCATCATCATCATCATCATCATCATCATCATCATCATCACAATTGCAACCTCATATTTAAGACAGGTCGGGATTACTCTAAAATTTCGACATGTGATAGCATTATTTTCTAGTAAAAAAAACAAAAACAAACCCAAAAACCCCCCAAAACAAATCAAACAAAAACAGCCCAGAAAGGTGATTTAGAGAGCAACTGACAGTTTTAGGGTCGGATCAACTAAATATTTCATCTCTGGGTGAAAACGAGTCTTTGACAGTCCGGGGCCATTAGGAAAATTGTCGACGGTTTCAAATTTTAGCCGTTTGTCGCTGGATTTCCACAAGTCCCGTTTAGTCGGCAATTTGGTTATGGAGGAACTTTACGGAGTCGTGTTGTGGTGGTCGTGATGATGATGATGATGATGATGGTGGTGGTGGTGATGATGGCGATGATGACGGGCGATATTACAATTTTTTCGAGTAGAGACAACGCTGTTAACGGCCAGGTACTCATTTTACACCTGAGTACGGTGAGAGAGATAAGAATTAAAGAAGCAATATACAGAGAAGTGATAAGACATGGAACGACATAAAAAAGTAGCTCAGGATAGAGAAGGATGGAAACTGTTTGTGGCCTTTACCCTGACCCAGGGTGAAAAAGGCAATTATTATGATGATGACGGTGAGTTAAAGCGAGTAAAGAACCGTTTCCAAGGACTCAACTATGCGCCGAGCGATGCTCAAGCCCAGGACCTTTCGATCCGAAAGCGAGTGTCTTACCACAAGACCACATAGCCGTACTAAACTGATGCTTGCAACTCGCAGACCAAAATAATAAAATCATGAAACACTTTAAGAATATTTCATGGTAAAGTAAAAAAGAAAAAAAAAAGATCTATTTTCATGCCAGACATAAATAATTGACGCATGGCAGAGGTCTTGGGTTTCAAAGGTTACAAGCCGAGAAATAATGAGAGCGCTAGAGCGCCCCCTCTGATCAAGAAAGTAACGAGGGGAGAGAACTCTTTCATATTCAATTTAGTGTTTTGTGTTAAGTAATTCTATACAAATAATGAAATATTTCTCAGCCGTCTATCAGATTTCTAATTTATGTAATTATGTTTTATCGTTCTAGTTATTGGCCCCACTCCCAGCCCTCCCCTCTCTCTCTATCTCTCTCTCTCTCTCTCTCTCTCTCTCTCTCTCTCTCTCTCTCTCTCTCCTCATTCCTGTCGCTTTGTCAGAAATGTAGATATCAATATAAGGGTGAAAAGATGTAAAGTTAGTTAACAGCATTGTTTAGGTCGGGAAAAAAATTGTATTATCACCTAACAGGCGTCATGTCTCGTTCTATATGTTACGTGTTGGTCACGGACCCCTTGTCCAGCGCTTTAGTGGATATTGCGCATTATAAAAAATCTCAAGAAGCTCAAATGAAAACCGATCGCAGTGATGGGACTTGATTTAATATGGACAACATTGTACGTTGGTTTGAATGGATTGCCATGACAACAAGAGGATTCAATAGTCTGATGTCACGTCCGTCCAGCAACCAGTAGCTTGGTTCTAAACCAAGAAAATCGGTCCTTTTTATTCTTCATGCTGCCTAGAACTTTTTCACATGTCATGTGATCAGAATGTATAAAAGTCAGAGCATGATCAGATTTATAATGTTTTTATCCGCTGGATACACTTTTATGCTCGTCGGAGAAGTATTTCATAAGGGCGTCCGCCATTGTTCCGATAGTTTAGAACCAGTTACTAAGTTACTATGTGTCATTACGAGGGAAGTGACGTCACGACTATTGAAGGCTAATAATAATAATAATAATAATAATAATAATAATAATAATAATAATAATAATAATAATAATAATAATAATAATAATAATAAATGGCATTTATATAGCGCTTTACCCGGTTGTCACGGGCTCTAAGCGCTTTACATTGATATAAAACAAAACATATTACAGTAAGACAAGTTTGATGGGAAAATGATACGAATTCAATTTAACAACGACAGAATATAAATATGATAATAATATTCCAACATTATGACGTCAAAAGATAAAGCTTTAAGCGAGATTTGAACGTTGTCAACGAATCCGAGCATCTCACGTGTGATGGGAGAGAGTTCCAAAATGGGGGGCCGAAAATTGAAAAGATTTTTCACCTATTTTAGGCAATGGCTTAGGTTTGAGAAGGATTGATTGGTCATTGCTTGACCTCAAGTTTCTATTGAGGACATATATGTTTAGAAGGTCTTTAATATAGGAGGGACTGTTGGTGCTCAAGGATTTGTAGACAACAGTACAAATCGTATAGGCAACTCTTTGGCCCAAAACAATTTGGAAAGATCACGCCTGCAAATGAGTATACGTTGGCTTTGTCTGTGACAAAATCATCTATGTGGGAAAGACGGAAAAATTGAATCTATTTAGTCCAGCATCAAAGCTTATGTCACTCTATATATTATTATCCCTACTCCACTCTGGTTGTTAGAATTGTGTGCATCAGAATTAAACAGATGAAAAAGTAGAGTCAAAATTATTATGATTAGGGGGGGGAGAAGGAGGAGGAGGGGGAGTGGGAGAAGGAGGAGGAGGAGAAGAAGAAGAAGAAGAAGAAGAAGAAGAAGAAGAAGAAGAAGAAGAAGAAAAAGAAGAAGAAAAGAAGATGATGATATTCTTTCACACCCACTCATCCCAATCCCCCCCCCCCAACCAAGCAAAAAACACTTTTTAAATAAATAAATAAATAAATATATATATATATATATATATATATATATATATATATATATATATATATATATATTGAATCGTGTTTGATACAAATATGGTACGAAAAGTGCTCGACATGCAGTAATGGAGCGAATTATTATTATTTAAAATATTTACCACAATGTTTGAGACAGTCTCAAACATTGTGGTAAATATTTTAAATAATAATAATAATATATATATATATATATATATATATATATATATATATATATATATATATATATATATATATATATATATATATATATATATATAAACAACAAGGAAAGATGTCCTCAAGAGTCAAAGAGTTGATGTCCTTGACCCCTGCCCTAACCTAGACAATTAGCCACAGGTTATGGACCCCACTCCCCCCCCCCCCCCCCCCCCCACCCACCTTCCACACACACACAAACACACACACACACACACACACACACACTTCACTTTTTTAGCTCAAAAGTCTTCTTTAATCCTCGTGATTGAAGTATAGATTCTTTGAAGTGGCTCTTAGAATCCATTATCGTTAACCCTTTACGTGCGGGAATGGATTCACTCCAATCCAATCCAAGACCTTACTCGTTTATACCAAGATAGTGTTTTTGTTTTTTTTTGAGATTTTTTTTTCTCCTTATATTTTTCTTTCTTGTTTTGACTAGCACGGTTTCATACCCAGTTTTTAAAAAATATATCTAATTACTTTTATAACATGCAGTACGATTAGACTGTTGAGCGTCCTTTTTGTATTGATAGAATCTTACAATATTCTCCACTGATCATTACAATGTGAAAGCTTTCACCAGAGTCGAGTGGGGTAATGTATGTAAAATGTCTTACCCAAGAAAACCCCAAATGGACTTGTCACATATTTAGTTTCGTCCCTGCGCATGTTCGACATTACTTCCCTTTGTTATAAGAGGAGACGCCCTACCCTCTCACCCCCGACAACATATTATTTTTCAATAGATGGATTTCTTGACCTATATATAATAAAAAAGCTCAAAGCTCAATCGAACTCGGTACCTTTCGGGTACGAAACAAAGCCCGTACCGCTGAGCCACGCTGTCCGTAATTTACAAATTGAACCGATTTGAATCCAAAGATCTGTCTCGTCGATAAAGGATACATGAATTTATCTACATGATTAAAGTCTACATGTGCGCTTTGAAGAGACGAGAGGAAGCCATTCTTATAATGACGGGAATGAACACAGCTGTAATCGACACTTGAAAAGAAAAGAAGAAATCAAAGGACAACACTGCCATTCTATGGATAAACACACATTTTAAAATTTGGCCAGAAAACTCGTCCTTCAAATATCGATCGATTTAAATGACTTCGAAGTCCCGGGTTTAAGAGTTTTTGCCAAAATAAGAGTCATTTAAATTGATCGATATTTGAAGTACGAGTTTTCTGGCCAAATTTTAAAATGTGGGTTTTTTCCAGAGCACGGCACAACAAGGTTTCCGACGAAGAACTTGGAGTCCGCTCAAAGCAAACTACATCCGCTCTACAAGGTCACGATATCTTCCCTATTTCACTCAATCACTCATTCATTTACTCACTCACTCACTCTCTCACTCACTTAATCCGACGACCAGATGGTCGTTGGGGCTAGGGTGAGGGGGTGGGGGGGGGGGGGTTGACTGGCTGGATGCAGCCTTCAAATTCATTGCCACTCATCTTGGTCACTGACCTTCTCCATCAACTCATAGAACGCCAGACCTGTCCATTTAAAAAACAAAAACAAATATCAAATTAAGAAATTAAGGAGCAGGCACTGGTGTAAGATAAAGATCTGACCAAATGTGTATGAAAGGTGCCAGACAAAGCAAGAAAGAAAAAATACAAGAAAAAAACAACCATCCCTAAAATATCAGTCTACCTCGACTGGGGATCGAACCTCAGACCTTCTGATTACCGGTCAGACGTGCTATCATTACCATTTCTTGTATTTTTCTTGTTTACTTTGTTTTGCACCTTTCATACACACTTTTCAGTTGTTTATCTGTGGATGTGACCTGCCACGTTTTCTTGGGTCTTCCTTTTCTCCGTTCAATAAGGTAAAGGCTGCTCGAATCTCGAAGAAATAAATAACAATGTAAAATTGAATGTAGACTAAGCTTCAAATAGATATGTGAAAACAGATAAAATATCCATTTCGGGTTTTCCCTTTATCAACAAAACAGGATGTATGAAACACTACAGACGAATGAGACGATGCGACTAAGATTCATCTTAACAACGCCATTATCACATGTCACATGATCTCATTCGTCTCCACAATAAAGAACAAAAACTAACGCAACGTTACAGAGTTGGAACTAAAAATAGAATTTTCCTTACCCAGTCCATCTCGACATCATATCGTTTTGATACGAATGGTCACTATCACTTCCCATTTCACGCCACAGATAATTGGATAAGCTCTACGGCTTTGGACGACTTTTTAGGAAAAAAATCCGAAAAGATTTTATATATTTATAGATATAAAGACCAA
Source organism: Berghia stephanieae (assembly GCF_034508935.2). NCBI lineage: Eukaryota > Metazoa > Mollusca > Gastropoda > Nudibranchia > Aeolidiidae > Berghia > Berghia stephanieae. The sequence continues at coordinate 321,520 of NC_088366.1, read as the reverse complement.
TGAATGGCTTCGAGAGAGGGTCATTCAAACTAGAATCACGTGATTGCATTTCTGCTTTTGGCACTTTAAGTGTTGTCCAGTGATGATGTAATATAATATGGTTTCTTGTCTGCTTTTGAACGCTGAGTTGCCATTACTAATTTTTGTTATATATATATATATATATATATATATATATATATATATATATATATATATATATATATATATCATATCTCTCTCTCTCTCTCTCTCTCTCTTTCGCTCTCTCTCTCTCTTTCTCTCTCTCTCTCTCTCTCGAAATGTTTGTATATATATCAATATATTTTTTTTCTATCTCTCAGTCTATCTATTTATCTATCTATATCTCCGTCTATCTATCTATATATTTATCTATCTGTCTATCTATCTACTTATCTGTCTCTCTCTTACCTCTCTCTCTCTCTCTCTCTCTCTCTCTCTCTATATATATATATATATATATATATATATATATATGTATATATATATATATATATATATATATATATATATATATAGATAGATAGATAGAGAGAGAGAGAGAGAGAGAGAGAGAGAGAGAGAGAGAGAGAGAGATA
>NC_088366.1:295942-315942 GCF_034508935.2 Berghia stephanieae | reverse complement strand
CAACGTACTGGATGGGATCTTTAGACCTCCCATGATGGGCAGGAGGTCACTTGCTGTGTCATCTATTCCTTACATCTGCTGGGTGGGGTTCCTGACCTCCCTCTGTGGGCAGGAGGTCACTTGCTATGTCTTCTATCCCCTTAATCTGCTGGGTGGAGTTCCTGACCTCCCATTGTGGGCAGGAGGTCACTTGCTATGTCTTCTATCCCCTTACATCTGCTGGGTGGGGTTCCTGACCTCCCACGATGGGTAGGAGGTCACTTGCTATGCCTTCTATCCCCTTACATCTGCTGGGTTGGGTTCCTCACCTCCCATTGTGGGCAGGAGGTCACTTGCTATGTCTTCTATCCGCTTACATCTGCTGGGCTGGGTTCCTGACCTCCCATTGTGGGCAGGAGGTCACTTACTGTGTCTTCTATCCCCTAACATATGTTTACTGAGTTGCTTTCTGTCTTTGTCTTGGAATGAAATTACTTGGTTTTCTCCTGGTCCTGGTCGAAGTCCTTGGCTGGGAGGTAAACAATCAAATGTATAGTTTTAGTTTTGGAAGATGATGTCTGTTTTTCTTTTAAATCATATCTCTGATATGAAGTGTTATATTTGTTGGTTTGAATATATTATGATTTGTAAACATTTGAGTGTGTTTTGCTCTTATTTAGAATTCTGTGCTTTTGTCCAGATGAGACTTTTAGGTGATTTCAAACTAAGTACATTGATGGCATGCTCTTGGAATCTACGTTTCCTATCTGAACTAGTCCCCTTTTTCTTACTTTTTCTTATATGCTTTCATTTGTAGATCTAGAATATTGTTATTATCCCATTTTCTTCCTTTTTACTGGCGCTGATATGACCTAAAAGTGTCCCATAAAAACAAAACATTACAGTCTGGGGCTAAAGGTCACAAACTGTTACAGACAGAGGAAAGATTTGTAAGGTCATCTGTGATACAAAGTTTCTTGGTCATTCCCTTCAAACTGCCACAGACCGAGCCATCGTTAACTTATAGCCTGACCAAAAAATGACGTCAAAAGACAAGTCTTTGGCCACAAAAGAAAACAAATCGTGAGATATATTAGATAGTTCAACCAATAGAATCACTTATTTCCTTGAGCTCTACTAGACGCTGTAAATACCTAATACGTAAATGACGCCAAACTATACGTCCTGATGGGTGCTTGTGTCAGGCTATACTATAACTTAAAGACGGCTATACACTCCATCGAACGGGGTAACCATCGTTTGGCGAAAAAAGGAGCAAATTTTAATATGGAGCGTGTGTGGCGAAAATGATCAGGGCTCCGATCAGTCGACGGAGGCGGGTCGATTTTCAGAAGGCGTGGCCAACAAAAAAGGGATCATTTTATTTTCGATATTCACTGTTTTGACTCCAGATTGTTGATCAACATCAAATTTACTTTGGGATTATGCCGATAGACCATAATATGTTAACTTTTAAAACAAAAGATGAGTATTGGGTTGTAAGCTTCAATTGATTAGACGAAGACAGGTACTGTGGACGTTTTGGGTTTACCGTTTATCAATAAAACACGATGACTGAAACACTAAGGACGAATGAGTCTCATCTAGTGGTGTCACGTGAGAGGGGTAAAGCGGAGATGGGAGTGGCCAATGTTTATTATTTATTAATTCCATTTTCCCCGTTCGATGATGATGATGATGATGATGATGATGGTGATGATGGTGATGATGATGGTGGTGGTGATGATGATGATGATGATGATGATGATGATGATGATGATGATGATGATGATGATGATGATGATGATGATGATGATGATGATGATGATGATGGTGGTGATGATGATGATGGTGATGATGATGATGATGATGATGATGATGATGATGACGATGATGATGATGATGATGATGATGATGATGATGACGACGACGACGACGACGACAATGTATTATGTTTAATGACTTCTCAAACTGAAGTACAGAATAAATGAAATATCATGGTCGATGGAAGATAACTCATGATATTACAAAAATGTTTCTTCTCTAATACGAGTTTTTTCCCTTGCTTATATCAATATCTACACCAAATAATACAGGTCGGTGACAGAATTGTGACGACGGTAAATGCCTATCAATATTATGAAATCACCGCTAAAAATGGACTCCTTTACTTACTTACTTGTGCGGCTATGTGGTATTGTGGTATGACACTCGCTTTCGGATCGGAAGGTTCTGGGTTCGAGCCTCGCTCGGCGCATAGTTGAGTCCTTGGAAAAGACTCTTTACTCACATTCTCTCATCGTACTCAGGAGTAAAACGAGTACCTGGCCGTTAACAGCGGTGTCTCTGTTCGAAAAAAAATGTAATATCGCCTAACAGGCGTCATGTCTTGTCTTACATGTTAAATGTTGCTGTTTGCCAGGTACCCCTTGTAAAGCGCTTTGAGCATGTTTAGTGAATTTTGCGCTATATGAAATCTCAATTTAAAAGAAAAATGACTTACTTATCCAAAGCAGCGACCACCTGAGCTCTAGCCCTTTGGTCTTGTGCCATGACGTAGAAGTTAGACGTCTTTTGTAGTTGTTCCAGGTGACTATAAAGTGTGTTGCTGATTCTTGAATTTGGTGGGAGGAATGTGCATTTCAGGTCTTCAAGAGGTTGGCATTCAAGCAAATGGTGTGTTACTGTTTCATTGGGGTGTTGTGTGTTATTGTTTCATTGGGGTGTTGTGTGTTATTGTTTCATTGGGGTGTTGTGTGTTATTGTTTCATTGGGGTGTTGTGTGTTATTGTTTCATTGGGGTGTTGAGTGTTATTGTTTCATTGGGGTGTTAATAGGCTCCTTCAATGCGGTTTGTTTTTTTAATCCATCAATTCGGTGGTCTAGTACGACACTTGCCTTTGGACCGGAAGGTCCTGGTATCGAATCCGACTCTAAGTGGCGTCCTGGTATCGAATCCGACTCTAAGTGGCGCATCGTTGAATCCTTGTAAAAGGCTCTTTACTCACATTCTCTCATCGTACTCAGGTGTAAAATGAGTACATCGCAATTAAAAGCGTTGTTTCTGCCCCCCCCTCCCCCCCCCCCCAAATAAAATTATATTTAAAAATTATAATGTCGCCTAACAGGCGTCATGTCTTATCGTATATGTTAAAAGTTGCTGTAGGCCCAGGACCCCTTGTAAAGCGCTTTAGTACATATATGGGATATTACCTTATATAAATACTCAAATTTTTTTTTTAAAATCATCGTTACAAAAAATATGCATTTTTGGATCCATCTATTTATTCACTGCTTCATCATTAGAGTTTGAACGATACATTATAATATTACATTGAACTTTTATATAGCGCAATATCCACTAAACGTGATCAAAGTCCTTTACAAGGGGTCCCTGGCCAACAGCAACATTTAACATTTAGAACAGGACATGATGCCTTTTAGGCAATATTACAATTTTTTCAGATAGAGGCAACGCTGTAAACGGCCAGGCACTCATTTTACACCTGAGTACGGTGAGAGAATGTGAGAGTAAAGAGCCCTCTCCAAGGATTGGACTCAACAATGCGCCTAGCAAGTCTCGAACCCAGAACCTTCCGATCCAAAAGCGAGTGTCATACCACAAGACAACGACATCGCCGCACACATTGGGGAGCAGGCACTGGTGTGAGATAAATATCGGATATATGAAAAGGTGTGGATTTTTGGTGATTTTAAAAATTGTAATTTCTACATTCCAGTGCGCCCGGCATCGATGTCAGAGCTTTTGTTTGTGAGACCAGGGCTTTATCCGCTGAATATCAGGACACGACGGGGAAATTATTGAGAATATTCCCTGATTAAAACCAAGTTTATTATTGGTTGAGTGTCAACCAGTTAACTGCCCCTACTTTCGAAATACACGTATTTCAAAATTTGGCCAGAAAACTCGTCCTTTAAATATCGATTGATTTAAATAACCTTTATCTTGGCAAAAACTCTCAAACCCGAGAAGTCCTTGATGACATTGCAAGTTCCCGGTTGACATAAGCAAGGGGAAAGAACTCGTAGTAGAGAAGAAATATTTTTGTATTATCATCAGTTATCTTCCGTTGACCGTGTATGATCCAGAGTACGGCAATGAACTGGAAGGTAACTTATGACTCTTTTGTATTTAGTCGAGCAGCATCTTTTTCAAGTGAATTTCAACAATGATTGCCTTTTATTTAGTTTTATATTAATTGCCTTTGTGTATATTCTGGATCAAATCTTCAATCTATCGAAGCGGTAGCAAGCAATCGTTAATCCCTGTTCTTCTTTTGACCCTACAAAGTAGGGATACATTTCAGTTATATCTGTTAGGAATAGGTAACTATCGACGTATTCATGTATGCAGGTCTGACATTCAGACACAATTATGGGCCTAGTTTAACATTGTGATTTCCAATACAACAATGAGCCCATTAATAATCTGGTTTATCAGACCTGGAAGTAAGTGCACGTCGGTACCTCCCATCGAGTCTCACTGTCAGTTCAAGATGGTACCTACCAATGTTTTTTTCTTTCTCAATCCTTTTTTATTCCTCTTTTTTCAGATACTTCTTTATAGGTATGTAAATACCCCCACCATCTCAATCGCGCCTACTTTATTTTGTTGCTGTTTGTTTTTATTTATTTTTGTTTTTATTTTTTTGCTTTTTTGTTGTTGTTGTTGTTGTTGTTGTTGTTGTTGTTTACCGTGTTGGCACTGCTTGGTTCTGTCAAGTGTGGGGATATAGATAATATTTCTTTGGTAGGCTAATATTTGACGAAATAAAACTTTACCGAAGAAGCTGCGCACAATGTTTTGTTTCCGTTTTTCCTCACGCAACGGGCTTGTCTCTCCTCAACTCTGCTGACTGGCAGACGATCCACGTAACAGGTGGTTAACTTTATTTTCCTAATTTTCCAAATACATGTATGTATTTCAGTCTAATATTTTTTGCATATCATTTAATAATTTTTTTTTCTCTTGTTTGTTTAATCGAAAATAGTTTATCATATTATTTTTTGTTGCAGGTGTGCAAAACACGCAGTGCATTTAAAAGTAAAAGCCTCCTGCTGGGTGCAGCGGATTCTGTAACTTATCCTGGTCTGCGATTATCAAGATTAACTTTTTACATCGAAAATTTTGTACTTACAATTCAGTTTACAGAAGGAGAAATGTGCCACTAAATTTTTTACAGAGCAAATTGCCTCATTGTAACAAAGAAATGATTGATCCAAATCCTGCATCCTCGTCGGTCCTGCTACTTGCTAGACTTCTACTGTAATTGTAGACGTCTAAGTCTAAGTCTGAGTGTTGTTTGTTGAATCTGAACTGAGACTGAACTGCAATCAAGGCGAAAATTTCTGAGCGATACCTAGCACAAACTAACAGGTAACACCAGAAATCACTCTTTAGATTTAGAGAGCCGTCCAAGTCTAAGCCTAAATGGCATTCTTAAGTCTTTTTAGATAATCTAGAGATCTAGTAATGCCTGCCCTTTTTTCCCCTTCTTTCTACAGAATTGCGAATGAAAAATGTCCCACCACCCATTTTTTTCTTTCATCTTTTCTCTCTCTTTTATTTGCTTTTTATAAAGTATTGCAAATTGTAATATTCATCAGTGTGAAACTCAAATACTCCATCAACTTGGCACGTCGAGTTTGTGCCAGGGCTGTTTGCTTCGTGCTGTATTATAAAAGAGGGAAGAGAATTAGACCAAAAAACCAAAGTCCTTAGTGAGCTAGGGTGAGTTGACTTGCTCAAGGCCACACGAGGAGGGTAGTCGAACCGCTAAGCCACGCTGCCCCCTGCATACATTGCATTGATTTCCTTTCAGGCCACAGGTGTAGAGTTTGTGATTGGACACCAAGACAAGGTACAAGGCAATGTACACTTCCTCCAACACATCCACCAGCACCATGCTGACCAGGACGGCCAGATCAGCTCGGCAGAGTGGTTTGAAAAAACCCAGGCCGTTGCGTTCCATGTCTCTTCAGGAACAACCAACAGGTATACACACAGACATTTTCTTGTCTCTTTTCCCTTTGACAAGCCTTGATATCTCACCATGGCTAGATGTATTTTTTTTTTTAAAGACAACCCTCATGACAGTCACTTTGTCATCATCACTTAAATTTACATTTCAATTGAGCTTTGATACAGTGCAATTTTCACTAAACATGCTCAAAGCGCTTTACAAGGTAGGGGTCCCTGGCCAACAGCAACATTTAACATGTATAACGACTGTTAGGCAATATTACAATTTTTTTTTTTCGACAGAGACAACGCTTTTAACAGCCTTCTCCAAGGACTCAACTATGTGCTGACTTAAAACATTCATATCTTGACTAAAATGCTCATTGTTTTGTTTTCAGAGAATCATACACGATATTGTTAACAAAATTGTCAAGCCAATTTGATTCCATGTCACTAAACGGATTGATATTTTTAAAAAAAAGTTTTCTTATCTTAGTAAATAGAAGCAAATTCCATTGTTAGCATTTATTCTATACTAGTATGAAAATGTTGATGTGGGTGATAGTAAATAGAAGTAAATTCCATTGTTGATGTTTATTCAATACTGGTATGAAAATGTTGATGTAGGTGATAGTAAATAGAAGCAAATTCCATTGTTGATGTTTATTCTATACTGGTATGAAAATGTTGATGTAGGTCAATCAAGGTTGCCAATTTCCAAAATTTGGCATGTTATAAACTGCTAAACATAAAGATAAGTAACTTCATAAAGTTTTTTTATTGCTGGAGTTCAGGGCTCAGAAAGCGGTCCATCAATGTGTTTTGTGTGAAAGTTCAGTAAATTTTGTCCTCCTGAATTGGCAATCCTGCGTGAATGGTTAGTCAGGCCTGTAATTCTTCCGTCTATTGTACGATTTTGCTCTATAAGTGCTAAAAAAATTTAAAAAGAAGATAATAGTAAAAATAAAATTCATAACGTCAAAGAACAGAACCAATAAAAAAGAAAATAAAAGACTTTTATTCCGTTCCTCGAAAAATTTATATTTTATTCTGTTTCAAATGCCGACTTAAAAAAAAAACAAAACAAAAAAAAACTTTTTATTTGTCGCATCAAAGACAAAACAAAACAAAATCTATGATATTATCATGCCACCTACATCCTAGCATGATGTATCACTGCTGGTAGCACAGCATGGAAGAGAGTCCGAAGCGTGCGGTTGTCTTCCCAACACTAGTCAGAAATAACGACACACAGAAGGTCGAAGACCGGAGGTTCTCTTATTGCTAACGACACCATGCATATCTCCGTTCTCATACGTCCTCTATATTTACTGTTTGTCCTGATGTGGAACGGAAAAAAATATGCGTTAATTATTTTCTTCGAAATATATTCTTCTTGAAACTCTCGCACCAACTTTTCTCTTCTTTTCTGTTCTTTCTTCTTCTACTTCTTCTTCTTCTTCTTCTTCTTCTTTCATTTTCTTCTTCTTCTTCTTCTTCTTCTTCTTCTTCTTCTTCCTTCTTCTTCTCTTCTTCTTCTTCTTCTTCTTCTTCTTCTTCTTCTTCTTCTTCTTCTTCTTCTTCTTCTTCTTCTTCTTCTTCTTCTTCTTCTTCTTCTTCTTCTTCTTCTTCTTCTTCTTCTTCTTCTTCTTCTTCTTCTTCTTCTTCTTCTTCTTCTTCTTCTTCTTCTTCTTCTTCTTCTTCTTCTTCTTCTTCTTCTTCTTTTCTTCTTCTTCTCTTCTTCTTCTTCTTCTTCTTCTTCTTCTTCTTCTTCTTCTTCTTTCTTCTTCTTCTCTTCTTCTTCTTCTTCTTCTTCTTCTTCTTCTTCTTCTTCTTTCTTCTTCTTCTTCTTCTTCTTTCTTCTTCTTCTTCTTCTTCTTCTTCTTCTTCTTCTTCTTTCTTCTTCTTCTTCTTCTTCTTCTTCTTCTTCTTCTTCTTCTCTTCTTCTTCTTCTTCTTCTTCTTCTTCTTTCTTCTTCTTCTTCTCTTCTTCTTCTTCTTCTTCTTCTTCTTCTTCTTCTTCTTCTTCTTCTTCTTCTTCTTCTTCTTTTCTTCTTCTTCTTCTTCTTCTTCTTCTTCTTCTTCTTCTTCTTCTTCTTCTTCTTCTTTCTTCTTCTTCTTCTTCTTCTTCTTCTTCTCTTCTTTCTTCTTCTCTCTTCTTCTTCTTCTTCTTCTTCTTCTTCTTTTCTTTCTTCTTCTTCTTTTCTTCTTCTTCTTCTCTTCTTCTATAGAATTAATCCAAATAAACGAAAGAATCAGCGTAAACATTTAACACAAACAGGAGCGAAGATACACATCCTTCAAAAGGGTAGGAATTGTTCTCTTCTTTTCATTTTACAACCAACTCAGACCTGGGCCCTCAAATAATTGGGATTTTTTTTTTTTTTTGTACCATAAAATAAGAACCGCGTTATAAATTAGTAGGGGAAAGTGACATAGTTTGACTAGTCAATTGACGTGTCATGTCTGTGTTGTGTCCATATTTTTGTCCTGTTGTGTCTATTCTCGCGTGTTCAAAAAGTTCCGACAATTTTTTCACCAACCATTTACAGGCCCGGGTAGTACATTGGATTAAACTTTGTGAAGGAAATGTTCTATACAAATGTTGTTTTACTACTACTATTATTGTTGTTGTTTTTGTCATTATTATTATAAATTGATTCATAAATGTATTTTTATTGAATTTTAATAGTAATACAGTTAAGACATTGAAATATAATAACAATATTACTTTTTTATTCATTCCAATAAAGGAAATTTGTGTATGTGTGTGTTAGGTAAAAAAGAAGAATGTCGCATATGTTCATCACCACCATAATCTGTGTATCTTGGTACTTGAACAGGAGAAGTGGAGAAGTCAGTTTTGTATATAAGGATTTTTAACGTTTTATCCTCTTCGTCTACAGACAATGAAATCAAGAAGATAACTCCAGACCGACAGTTGAGTACTCCAGTCACTACAGATGTGAGTAATCCAGGTGTTATGGGTGGGTGCTGCATCATAAAAAAGTTTTAAAAACCTATTTGTACATCTTACTTAGGTCTTCTTTACTGCAGTGACACCCTTAATTCATTCCCTCATCGCTGGTTTGTCGCATTTCATGCTTGAAATTTTCAGCTTAGCTTGTCAAAATTTGAGATGTGTTGCTGGAATGGATAATTTAGATGGCAATCAATAAAAATAATAATATTATTGTAATTTATTTGTGAGGCTGGCTGAGAAAACATGGGAAGATGCGGTAAGCTTCTATTTGAGATATGAGCCAAAATCGAAGATAAACTCTTTCCCATAGCAACAAATTTTATTCAGAACAAAAATCATACCTTTGGATTAATAGACATAGAATGAAAATTTAAAGTGGTAAATGATCAGAAAGATGCGGTCTACACCACTGCATATATAACTCAATTTATGACATTTGTGCATCTTTCTGGGTTTTCTCAGCCAGCCACACATTTATATTGTGCCTGTTCCATACACTATAGCTCTAGGCGCACAATGATATACAGGGCATGACTTTATAGCAAGAAAAGTTTTGTGACGACAGCTTTTCCTTTTGTTTTATTCAGATGGGGGGAAAAAATTATAATTTCTTTAGGAGCTAAAAATTAAAATGTTGTGATCATGTCTTGGGTCGGATTAATCTTGCATTCAGTTTTTGTTGACTTGTTTGCCCTGATTTAATGCTGTTTTGAGAAATAAAATATGAAGTGAGTGGAGAATTGCCAGATAAGATCATTTGCAGTGATGGGGTTATTGAAGTCATGGCCTGATTTCTACGGCATATCACTCTCACCGTGGACGGGATACTCCACAGTCTTGGACATCCACTACTCGACTCCTCATTATAGCAAAAGTTTTTATTCTCTGTTGTCTTCTGGCTCTTCTCTTGTTGTCCTTCGTAGCCATGAGGCCCATGGAGTGGGGGTTTATCCTAGTTTCTATAATGTGAAACAGAAAATAGCAATTGCTTGCTACCCTTTGGATAGAACGACAGTCTATTGCGAAATACTTTCTGCCAAATCTAACAGACCCTGCTACCCCATCACTGCTGGGTATATAGGGGGGGGGGGGGGGGGGGGGGGGCTGAGAATGAATTTCGACCACACCCGGGATTGATCTCTGTCCCTTTGCTTGTGAAACGAGTACTCTACCAACTGAGTTATTAGATTTAAAAATAAAATATAATTGTTTTAATTTACATACATATCTCTTTTAAATTCAGGACATGCTGATCAACAACGACTTCCCTGTTTGTGAAGGCATCACGGCAATGAGTGCCCTCATTGCCTCTCAGGCTGGAGCAGATACCACCGAAAATCCCACCGACGTTACTGTGAAAAAGGAATCGTCTCCATCACAGGACAGACAGATGATATCCTTTGACCGGCAGGATTCTAACTCATCCTACAATTCGTGTTTGGACTCGGAATCTGGTAGCAGCTTCCACAGTATGTCCAGACAGAACTCCATTCCAACAGAGAACACTTTGACATCCTGTCATCCCAGACAGCAACGCCAATCCACTCCCACGTCTTTCACTCCGTGCCAGTTTGATCAAATTTCTAAAGGAGTTGATGTCAATTCCAACAACATTGGCTTGATCGGGTCCTACCAAAACACCAGTTCCTTTTGTCTTTCAAGGTAAGGGATTACACACCTGCCGAATTTCAGACAGATTTCATGGCCAATTACGAAAATAGGAAATTGTATGGAAAATTACGAATTTTAACTCTCAGTAATACTTAATAATAATAATGATAATTATAAGAAGAACAACTACTACTACTAGTACTACTTTAATAATGGTACCATAATAATGATAATGATCATGATGATAAATAATAACAATAAATCATTTCTCCAGCGCATGCGCATGATGATGTAATGTTGAAGTGATCATCAATGTCAAATTGTGGTTGTTTTTATATGCTTTCAGAAATGACTAATTTCCTTGTCAAATTACAAAAAATTGACATAGAAATGACTAAATTTGAAGTTTTCAATTGGGCAGGTCTGGGATTAATTTTTGCCAACCTTTTTTTGCTTTAGATAGAATTTCATGATATTGGATTTAATATTTTACTATTAATACAAGTAATAATGACAATAATTAATATTGATAGTAATAATGATTATAATAATTAACTCTTTCAGCGCTGAGGTTATATCCTCATTTCCATCAAAGACTTGTTCTGCTCAAAATATCTATTTGTCTAAAACAACTTGGATTGTACTTCAATCAAACATTTTCTATTTTCAGGGAGGACGATGTCTTTGCAAACATCCCCTTGATAACACTCCTCACAGCACAGAAAGAAAAAATCATAGTCACTGGGAAAAGCATGCCCACCATTTTGGTACGGATCTTGGAGTTTCAGTTTCTCTTTTTCTTTTTTTTTTTTTGTTCTCTTTTTTAAAAAAAATCTTATTTCTAATTATCAACAATTTATTCCCTGTTTTATATAGTTCATCTGTACTTAAGTCCAAGCCCAGCCCTACCCATGTTTCCATCTTATAGACTTACCACAATCCCATTATGTGGTGGATATAATCGTGTGATCTAAACACCTATGACAAGTGTCATTGTAGAAGCTGCATTGTTGTTGGGTTTTTTTGGTCATTTTTCTCAAAATCATCTCTCTCCTACTTAGACAGAGTCAAACCCCTCAATTTATTTTTAACCATAGTCTGATATATTTTTTTTTCACCTCATGGGTGTGGATTTTTGTGACATTGTAGTGGGTTTATAAGGCATATTTTGGTTATAAGGCAGATTTTATTTTTTCCCTCTCAATTATCACCCAATGTGCTGTAATACCTGTAATTTGCTTTGTGCCTGTGTGGCCTTGAACAAGTCACCTCGCCCTAGCTCACTTTAGGGTTTTTTTTGGTTGAGAAAGACCCTAAAGAGAAGTTTCCTTAAAAACAAAAAATAAAATCAAAGTATTGGACTTCTGCAAACCTAACCACTGTTGTGAAAAATTCTTACAAAATTTCGCCCCAATTTCAGGAGCCCATGAGCATCTCTAAGTCATAACAACTTATTGAATATGAAAATTAATGCCAGAATTCATAATTGTAAGGATTTTGAAGTGCTATTTCATCCTTGCGAGGGTAAATTATTGATTTTTAAAGTTAACTATAGTGACAACAAAATTCATCTCCCAAAAATTACGAATTTTAAAAATTTCAAGTAGGCGGGGCTGCTTCTGACTTTATTTTTCATATTTTTTTTTCATTGTATAATCATGTGATTGAATGGAACAAACCTATCTGTTCCTGATCTCCCATCGTGGGCAGGGTGGCACTTACTGTGTCTTCTATCCCCTTATATCTGTTTTACAACTTGCTTTCTTTCTTTGTCTTGGAATGTGATTGCTTGGTTTTGTCCTGGCCCTGGCTGGGAGGTAAACAGTCAAATGCATAGTTACTGTTTTGGGAGGTAATAATTTTTTCCTTGTAACATCTCTCTGTTATGTATTATTATATTTGTTATTTTGAATGTATAATGTAAGCATTTGAGTGTATTCCTTTTTGTTGGATCTTGTGCTTGTGTACGGATGAGACTTATAGGTGATCTCAAACTTAGTACATTGGTTGTATGCTCTTGGAATCTACATCTGATCCCTATGTGTTCTCAGTTCCCCTTTGTCTTACTTTTTTTTTGGGTGCTTTAATCAGGGCTGAGAATCTTCCGCCTAAAGGCGGATATCCGCCTAAACAGTGTTTTATCTCCGCACATCACTGTCACAATTCCGCCTTTTAAAAAAACTCACCGCAATCACTATATCATCATCTCTATCACCATTACTACTACAACCACCACCACATCATCATCTCTACCACCACCACCATCACTACTATAGACCTGTAAATGAGCTTTATAAAAATTGACTGAGACTGAGACTCCCAAGACTGAGACTGAAACTGAACCTCACTGAAACTCTTCGTTTCGTATCAGAAAAATCCAAAGAATCGAGATGAATAGTAAACAGCAAGGTCACTTGAGCAAAACAATGGCAGAAAACTGATATACGTGGGAATTAATTAGGCTACTTACAATTGTTTCTCATAATTAGGTACCCACATCAGTGGGTCAACCAGTTTGTTTACAACGTGAGGCAATCGAGATGTGCTTGTAGCAATTATATAACTTTCGATTTGAAGATGTCTTCATAACGCACTTCCGGCATTCGCATTAAACTTTTTTAATGGGAGCGTTCACATATTACGTCATCAGCTAGGGGGGGAGGGGGGTCTACCAAATGTTGACATGGGGGAGGGGGGGGGGGTCAGACCCAAGATGATGTCATCAAAACAGGCAAATCGACGTCATCAGCAAAGTTAATGGACAAATCAAACCCCTAGTATTTGTTTCAGTGGATGGTGGTCCAGATGAGGCTCCAAAAAAACGGACAGACACTCGCTGCTTGGGAGAGACATTTCAAGGCGCTGGATATTGATGCTGTATTTGTCTTTACACACGCTTCAGGTTTCAGTGCTTATAATGAGGTGGAAAGAAGAATGGCACCGCTTTCAAAGGATGCAGCATCTGTCATCTTACCATTTGATATTCATGGATGTCATCTTGATGGAAGCAACAAGACTGTTGATGTTGATCTGGAAAAAAGGAACTTTGAAGCTACTGGAAAAATATTAGCCAATATTTGGTCCGAGTGGATAATAGATGGATACCCAGTAGTTGGAAAATTCATCCCTCCACCTGAAAATCCAAGACCCAAACTTCAATTTCAAGAAACAGATGATTGGAAGATAAAACACATTCGTCAATCCCAATATCTGCTGCAAATAGTGAAATGCAGTGACAACTCATGCTGCAAACCTTGGCGTACTAACTATTCATCTTTTTTTCCAGAGCGTTTTCTGCCACCACCTGTACCACTTGCTTCATGTGATGATGGTTTGGAGATAGGCAATAATGGAAGATTTGGAAGCCTATTTCAAAGTTTGTTCCTTTCAAAACAGCTAAAGATAAATTGCTATGATGAGTATTGCCCATCTCTCAAGAAACAAGATGGGAAAGGGGTATCACTTCTCAAAAGGCGAATTTGCCCTAAAAGTTCATTGTATCACTCCTCGATCACAGCAATGAAAGACCATTCACGAAAATGCGGCATACAAGAAGAACAGCAAATGGGAGAAAGTGATGACGATGAAGATGAAATTGATGATACTATTTATAGTACATTGCCAGAGGTCCAAGGCAGGAACATTTTTGAATCAATTAATTTTATGTTTGGAAATTGAAACAGAAATTCATTCCACTAAAAGACTAATATGCTATAAAATAATTTGCCTCCTATACTATTTTAAATTACACTTTCTGAAATTTTTTTTATAGCACCTGCACCAAGTAGCCTAATTTAAATAATGTTTGTTAGATTTTATCTTTGCAAATTTAAATTTTATGTCCCCATTGTATCGTAAAACATAAATTATCAACAGTTTCTGAAATTAATAAAATGTCTGAATGTGTTTTATCAAACGTTGATAATCAATGTTTATGGTTTGAAAAATGAATAATAAATATTGTGAAATTAAAGTTATCTTTTAGTTTTTATTCAATTAGATGACGTCATCATCTGTTGGGGGAGGGGGGGGTCAGGTCATGATGACAAGTGATGACGGGGGAGGGGGGGGGGGGTCTAAAAAGGGCAAATTTTTGATGACGTAATATGTGAACGCTCCCAATACTTTTATGTTCCACCAAGTAAATGTGGTCAATTTTGGCTTAGACGAAACAGTGAAATTTATCGCTCAGCGGCTCAGTTAAAATTGGCTACCATTGGGATCATGAAAGGTTTGGAAAGTGAAAAGATAATTTCACCAAGGCTGAGTGAAAATACACTGGGGTGTGTTCAGACACGGCAATTCTAAGAAGCGTCGCTTAGCCGTGGCAATATATCCATCGTAAATATAAACGGCCCTTGAGCTATGCGTAGCGCTGTGGAACATTCCTAATTACTTCACGGTCATTCAACTACGATTCATGAATTCTTTCTTTCTTCTTCATTTCTTTCTTTCCTTTTTAAAAATATTTGAATTTGACGAATTGACTAATTTCAGTTAATTGACTGAGAATTTACAGGTCTATCTACAACTACCACCACATCATCATTCCTATCACCATTAATACTACAACCACCCACATCATCATCCCTACCACCACCACCATCCCTACGACAACTACCACCACATCATCATCCCAACCACCACCACCACTACTACAACAACCACCACCACATCATCATCCCTACCACCACTACCACTACCTACAACCACCACCACATCATCATCCCTACCATCACCACCACTACAGCTACAACCACTACTACTACAACTACCATCACATCATCATCCCTCAGTGATGATAATCTTCCGGAGAATTCCGCGATGTTAGGATTTTTCTGAAATTTTCAGCTGTTTTTGCCATGTTAAACATTTTCGGCTAAGAATATGTCTTGTGTCATTTTTTGACACCTCTGCTCAGCTACATGATTTTTGATGCCATTCCCATGGCCATGACATTAGTCTAGACACATTGGCACCAAATGTGAATAGTGGTACTAACCCATGACGGCCTTGGATGAAAAGATGATCAAAAGGGAAGGGGATGGAGCAAATGGGTGTCAATATTTTTTTTACCATTTAGCTTTGTAGTCCTTTTTTGTATGTTTGTTTGTTTGTTTGTTCTGAATTCAATTGAATTCATTACAACTTATCTCTAATTACCAATTAAAACAAAAATCAGACTGGTCTCTCTCTCTCTCTGTCTCTCTCTCTGTCTCTCTCTCTCTCTCTCTCTCTCTCTCTCTCTCTCTCTCTCTCTCTCTCTCTCTCTCTCTCTCTCTATCTATCTATCTTTCTTTCTTTTCCATATTTTATTTCTCAGCCAACCTTCTAACTTCACATTGTTATGTTTAATACATATCACTTTGTAATAGAGAGAAAATGTAACAGTAAGTTTGGCTGATCGATTTAGGTAATAATTTTTTAAAAGGCTTAATTTAAATTCGCTCATTTGATGGAATATGTTTTGCAATTGATTAAAGATTATTATTCATAAGCTGCATATAGGTACGGCAAACTGCCGCTAATGCGGGTGGTTGGATGGGAGCATCACCCTTGAATCATATACCTATGATGTTCGCATGGGTGTACGATCCGATAGTGATGTCGTTTCTTCTTCTCTTTACTAGCCTATCCTGCTTCTTTGGTTTGTGATTGTATTTTTGACAGGGGATATTTTTTTTCCTGTAAATCCTCTGCCTGTTTGTTCTTGGTTATTTATAATTTAGCTTATGATATCTTTAGGTTATGATTTTGATTTACATTTGTACTATTTTTGTTAGATTGCTTGTTTTTTTGTTTCAGCGGTCTCTCATATAACCTCAATTGTGTTGGAAGAGACCTAAAGCAACAAACAAAAAAAAAAAAACTGCCGCTAATGCGCTCTGGCGGACAATTTTCGATGTGTTTTACATAAATTTTACTTCGTTGTATTCCATTAAATATCAAAATGACAAGGATAAAATTTATATCAATCGAAAGCTTATTCAAATCCTTTAAAATGGTGTCTAAATGATTTATCTGCTTTTTTTGAAGATAATTTAAGTGGGTTTTGAAACAAGTCACTAATCGGCTCGCCCGCTGATGGAAAAAACGAACTTTTCGCGATCGGTCATCTTGAAGAGCTTGGCGAATTCGGGCCATGGGTGGTATCGGATCAGTAATTGGTTTAAAATGTGCACAAGATCTTGACGTTTCGATCGATACCAAATAACTGTTGGTTTATTTAGAGGAAGCGATTTTATTTTTAAAATTTCTCAAAAAAAGGAAGATTAAACTCATTTCCACAAATTTCAGCAGACTATTTTTACATTACTGGAAAGCTCATCCATTTTTCTCTTAAAATATGGAAATGCCGTACCGATATAAGTATCGCCCGCATTCGCCCAGCATTTAACTTTGGTAAATAAACACGAGTTGCACAGCCCAGTCAGTGAGAGAAAAATGGCGTGCCGACCAGAGGCTGCCTCGACGGACACATTTTTTGTCTCCCTTGGCGATTTATGGGAAATATGCATTTTTTTGCGTTTTCGTGGCGCTTAAAATGTAATTAAATAAAGAGCTAGAGTTCTGAAAAAAATTGGAGTTGTTTAATTTCTATGAGACTCTAAGCAGTTGAAATTTTGTCATTGTGATCCCGATACTTTTTTTTATACGAAGTCCCGAAGTTGGGTGCTGAAGCAGGGTGTCGCGACGACGAAATTGTCAAATTTTCAAATGACCATATCTTCCTTAAAAATTGAGATACATGTATGATATTGGTATCAAAATGCTCAGAATTGCAAACTCTTTTAAGCAAAAGTGACTAAATTGAGCATTGTTGGGTTTGAAAAATCAGTTTTCTGTACCTACTGCATAGCCACAAGGTTGCAGTAATACACACACACTAGCCGTGTTTGTAGTATAAAAAAATACCTCCTTTTGGCCAAAAGTTTATTATAATCTCTTGATATAGTGGGAAGCATTATACAGGGATGCCACTTTTCCGGTTTTAGCCGGAAATCCGGTTTTTTTTTACCACCAGCCGGTTTTAATCTGGAACCTCCGGTTTTTCTCCGTCGCCACTATTCAAAAAAAAAAAAAAAATAATTATTTTAAAAGAAGAAGAAAAAAATCGCGATCGAGATTTGAGCCGGAACTTTTTCGCCGGGTGGATAATTTGGGCTGTCACCGCCGGTCGAATATTTGGGCACCTAAATGGTAGTTTATCTGCGCCCATCCCCATCACAATTCCTCCTTTAAAAAAAAAAAAAATTGATAAATAAACAGTGATTTTGAGAAATTTTCCTCAAAACCACAAAATCACTATTATGTCTTATGTCATATTTTGACACCTGTGAAATCGTCTCGTGAAATTTAGTGACGGTCCCGTTTTTATGACGTCGGGCCAGACTATATGGCACCAGATGTCACAATTGACACAGACGACCAGTGGTGTTCTTTGATTAGCAAGTTGATGGTTGAAGGGGAAGGGGAGGGACACATCTCTCTCTCTCTCTCTCTCTCTCTCTCTCTCTCTCTCTCTCTCTCTCTCTCTCTCTCTCTCTCTCTCTCTCTTTTCCCTTTGCCTTTCTTTCCATTTCTCTTTTATTCTTTTTTTTTTATATAGAATTCCTAAGATCAATTCATAAATTATTCTGGTAGAGAAGTCTCTCCTCTCTCTCTCTCTCTCTCTCTCTCTCTCTCTCTCTCTCTCTCTCTCTCTCTCCTCCTCTCTCTCTCTCTCTCCCCCTCTCCCCCCCCTCCTCTCTCTCTCTCACTCTCCCCCCTCCTCTCTCTCTCTCTCTCTCTCTCTTCTCTCTCTCTCTCTCTCTCTCTCTCTCTCTCTCTCTCTCTCTCTCTCTCTCGCAACCATCCATTAAATCTTTACAAAAACTAAATTTATGTTTAATGATAAGAATGGATTTGTACTAGTAATAGTAATATATTACATAATACCAATACAAAACTATGTTCCTGTTATTTTTACACTTTGCTTGCGTTTGACCGATGGATGGAGACATTTTCCTCCTTTTTGACAAATTGCTATTATTATCACTGAAAAAAAAAACACTCACCAAAACCACTATATCATCTCTACCACCACTACTATTACAACCACCACCACATCATCATCCCTACCAACACTACTACTACAAATAACACCACATCATCCCTACCACCAATACTACTATAACTACCACCACATCGTCATTCCTATCACAACTATTACAACCACCACCACACAATTATCTCTAACAGACCACCACTACTACAACCACCACCACATCATCATCCCTACCACCACTCCTACTACAACCACCACCACACCATCATCCCTACCACCACTACTACTACAACTACAACCACATCATCAACCCTACTACCACTACTCCAACCACCACCACACCATCATCCCTAGCACCACTACTACTACATATAACACCACATCATCCCTACCACCACTTCTACTACAACTACCACTACATCATCATTCCTACCACAGCTACTACAACCATCACCACACAATTATCCATACGACCAGTACTACTATAATCACTACCACATCATCCCTACCACCACTACTACTACAACCACCACCACATCATCATCCCTACTACAACCACCAAATGTAATTACACTTTCAACTTTTGAAATTCTCAGAGTCGTGTCAGAAATTGCTGCGAGACAAACTTTGGATCGAATCTCAGTGAATTTGAGTGAAGTTTAAATTTATAGGTTATGGTTGCATGGGTGGGTCATGATCTTCACAATGAAAACTTTTCTCCTTTTATGTGACCAGTCATTCTCACCCCTGATAGCTATTGATATTAATTTGTCTATATTTTGTTTTCAGCACCTTATTTTATCAATTTGAAAACGGTTAACTCTGCTTTCTTTTGTGTGTTATTTGCTCTCAATTGCAATAATAAGTACTGAAACAATATTCCAAATTTGATATTTTTCAAATCCCTACAAAGCCCTTGACGTTGATTTGTATCTCGTCCGCCCAAGTTTTCAGGCTTTTTTTAATTTGCCTGGTGGCATCCCTGATTATAGGGCTCTAAAATGTTTAATTGGAAATGACAATTTTAAAAATTATATTTACAAAAAGTCAGTTTATATCTTGTGATCAGAATAGACGTGTTTTAGAAGTTAGTAATATATTACGTAATATTAAGTAACAATGAATAGCTATGTTATTTTTTGCATTAGATTTGGGCTTGACAGACGGGCCGATAGATTTTCCTCCTTTTTTACAAATTGTCATTATCATCACTGATCCCTACCACCACTACAACCATCACCACATCATCATTCCTACTACCAATACAACTACAACATTCATGCGGGTGGTTGGATGGGAGCATCACCCTTGAATCATATACCTATGGTGTTTGCATGGGTGTACGATCCGATAGTGATGTCGTTTCTTCTTTTCTTTACTAGCCTATCCTGCTTCTTT
>NC_088366.1:278442-293442 GCF_034508935.2 Berghia stephanieae | reverse complement strand
TGAATATAGATCTCAATAGATTATATTTAGTTTGCAGAAATTCCTGTTTAAGCATTGAAATTCTTCGGAATTGTTTCTGAAATTTATGTGAGCCAAATTTTAAGTTGGCGTCTCTGGTCAACTTGAAACAACGGGAGGTGGGCATTAGTGAATCTGTGAATAAGGGAAATGTGGCGACTACCACTACTACTACAACCATCACCACATCATCCATACCACAACTACTACAACCACCACCACATCATCATACCTACGACTACCATTACTACAACCACCATGTAATAATTACACTTTCAGTTTTTGAAATTCCGCCGAGTGATGTCAGAAATTGAGAAATTGCTGGGAGACACATTTTGGATTGCATCACAATAAATTTTAATGAAATTTAAATTTATAGCTTATTTTTGCATGGATGCTTCTTGATCTTAGCGCTGAAAAATTTCCTCCTTTTTAGTGACCAGTCATTCTCACCCCTGTTTAATTGTAATTCTAGAACTTTTTATTATCCCATTTTCTTCCTTTTTACTGGCGATGATATAACCTAAATGTATTGCAAGCGTTGTAAAACCTTTAAAAACAAACAAGCAAACAAACTATCAAGCGCTGTGCTGTGTTTACTTTTGTTTTATTTATTAAAAATTTTTTGATACCCCCCCCCTCCAGAATGCCGCCAAGATACTGGTGAGAGAGATGGGTGTCAGCATTGTCAGCATGAGGATTGAGGATCTCAATGACGACAATGACCGTTCACCTCGGTCTCAGGTGCTTGTTGATAAGGGTACCTGTCTAGATGAAAGCGGTTTATGTAAACTCTCGATATAGTCAGATGGAATAATGGAAGGAGCAATTATTTTTTAAGAATATAAGTTAAACTATTTGAATATGATTAATGGGGGCAAAAGTCATTTGAAAATGTTTTAGTCAAACCTCTTTGGAGTAAAATAAAGTTGAAATAGATAGACTACGTGTTTGTCTGTGAACAGAGATAGGAAAGCTTTGAACCAAACTGAATATAACACCTTCATGTAAAGAACAAAATATGAAAAAGCCTTCTTCGAGTAACATTCAGAAAAACTTCATTCTTATTTTTATATAATTGTTTTTGTTGCTTTTCTGGAGAAAGGTTTTGGTTTTTTCTTTTTTTTTCAAACTGTTATATTAAGTTTTTGTTCAACACTTTTTTTACAATAAACAATTTCTAGCAGTTTAGTTCCTCCTTAAATCCAAGACTTGAATTTGTGAGTACACACTTATACCCAAGACTTGAATTTGTGATTACCCCTTACACCCAAGACTTGAATTTGTGATTACCAATTAAATCCAAGACTTGAATTTGTGATTATTAGTTAAATCCAAGACTTGAATTTGTGATTACCCCTTAAACCCAAGACTTGAATTTGTGAGTACACACTTATACCCAAGACTCGAATTTGTGATTACCAGTTAAATCCAAGACTTGAATTTGTGATTACCTATTAAATCCAAGACTTGAATTTGTGATTACCAGTTAAATCCAAGACTTGAATTTGTGAGTACCCCCTTAAATTCAAGACTTGAATTTGTGATTACCAGATAAATCCATGACTTGAATTTGTGAGTACCCCCTTGAACCCAAGACTTGAATTTGTGAGTACCCCCTTAAACCCAAGACTTGAATTTGTGAATACCCCCTTAAACCCAAGCCTTGAATTTGTGAGTACCCCCTTAAATCCAAGACTTGAATTAATGAGTACCCCCTTAAATCCAAGAATTGAATTTTTGAGTACCCCCTTAAATCCAAGAATTGAATTTTTGAGTACCACCTAAATCCAAGACATTTATTTGTGAATTCCCACTTAATCCCATGAGTTCAATTTTTGAGTATCCATGCCACTTAGACCCAAGAGGAGAATTTGTGAGCACCCTCTTAAACTCAAGACTTGATTTGTGTTTTTTTTTTTTTTCAATCTTCTTGTTTTGTTTTTGTTGTATGTCAGGTAAAGACCGAGACTGAGAGCCCAAGCCCCCCTCCTGCATCACACAATGAAGTACAGCAAACACAGGAGGATGGAAACGGTGGGTGGATTTTTTATTTTATCCATTTTCCTCAGTAAGACAACAAAAACTGAACCCAACTCTCAGATTCTTTACTATAAACTTAGTTTTTAATAATAGTAATAATAATAATTACGATAATAGTAATAGTAGGCATCCTTCCGTCTCAAGAGATGATGGTTTGCGCCCTGTATAGCTTGAGTCTCATAAGTCTTGTTGAGTGCAGCGACGGGTGTGACTCAGCAGACCAATCCTACATGGCAGTCTCTACCGCAGTTGTTGCACACGTAGTTTGACTGTGTGTTTGGTGTTTGGATCTGCTGCCTCTCTTTCCTCCTTGCTCTCCTCCCCTCAAACTTCTTCTTACTCCTCTCCTCACCTCTCTTCTTTCCCTCCAGCCGCTGCGGTCGTCAGCAAGCGATTCCCATGTCATGTGTTTGAGTCGATGCCTGTCAATTTCATGTCTCATTTGCAGACATCATAGAAGCGAAGAGCTGAACGACCAGTTGGTCGCTGTCCAGAAGCTAGTTCACTATACATGATGTCTTTGGGTATACGTCCATCTTCCATCTTGTGTACGTGACCAAGTCATCGCAAACGTCGCTGGCAGAGCATGAGATGCATACTGAGGGAGTTTGCTCTTTCTAGCACTACATTGTTAGTGAGTCTGTCCTGCCACCTGATGCCACGAATTCATCGTAGACAGCGAAGGTGGAAGTTTTCCAGGTGGTTCTTCGGACATATGTTGTCCAGGATTCACTGCCATACAGTAGGCTACTGAGTACACATGCCTGGTAGTCTTTCAGTTTGGTGTTCAAAGTGAGTAAGTTGTTGGTCCACACTCTCTTGCTCAGTTGTGCCATGACAGCGGCAGCTTTGGCGATGCGCTTGTCTAATTCTGCATCAAATGATGGTTGTGCCCAGGTATGTGAAGTGATCAGTGACTTCTAGCTCCTCGTTGTCAATGGGAATTGCTGGTATAGAGATGACATCCTGACGCATTACATTTGTTTTCTTGATGCAGATCGTCAGCCCGAATTACCTGCATGTGTGGGAAAACCTGTCCATCAGCCGCTGGAGGCGCATTGAGGTGCATCATCTGCAAATAGCATTTCCCTTATGAGGACTGTGCGGACCTAGGTCTTTGCTCTCAGCCATGCCAGATTGAACAGCTTCCCATCACTTCTGGTATGTAAGTGGACTCCGTCTTGGGACTCTTTGAATGCAAACTTCAGCAGTAAGGAGAAAAATATACCAAAGTCGGTGCAAGGACACGGCCTTGTTTCACGCCGCTGCGCAGGGGGAAGTGTTCAGAGGCTCCACCGTCGTAGCTGATTGTGCCCTTCATGTCGTTATGGAAGGAGGCAATGATACTAAGCTGCTGTGGAGGACAGCCAATCTTCTTTAGCAGCTGGAAAAGGCCCTTCCTGCTAACAAGGTCAAATGCCTTTGTCAGGTCGTAGAGGGGCATCTGCTGTTCTCTGCATTTCTCCTGAAGCTGAAGTACTGAGAAGATCATGTCCACTGTCGACCTCTTGGCTCTGAAGCCACACTGCGACTCTGGGTAGATACGTTCGACGAGGATTAGTAGAGAGATCACCCTATAGTTATTACAGTCACTACGGTCTCCCTTGTTTTTGTAGAGGGTGATAATCTTGCGTCGCACATATCCTGGGGTACCTTGCCTTCTCTCCAGCAAAGACACAGGAGTTTATTGGTTCCAAGAGGGCTGGCTTTCCACATTTGATGATTTCGGGTGGAATGCTGTATTCACCGGGTGCTCTGCCACAGGCCAGATCATCGATTGCTTTGCTGAGCTCCTCCATAATTGGTTCTGCGTCTAGCTCTTCCAGTACCGGCAGTTCTTCAATTGCGTCTAATGCTTTTTGGGTGATAGAGTTTTCTCTGGCATAGAGTTCCAAGTAGTGCTCTACCCATCTTCCCATCTGCTTGTCCTTGTCTGTGATGGCTTCCCCTGTCTTTGATTTAATAGGCGCAGTTTTCTTTGTAGATTTGCCTGTCGCCTGTTTGATGCCCTCATACATGGCCTTATGTTGCCACTGTTCGACGCTTGTTGGATGTTGTCCGACAACTGAAGCCAGTAGTCGTTGACACGTCGTGCTGTTTGCTGTGCTTTGCTGTGTGCAGCTCACAACGCCTGCAGGTTCCTCTGACTTGGTTACATTTATAGCTGATAAGTGCGCTGTGCTCAGCATCAATGACTGGTTCCATCTCAGTGATACTGGCTTCAAACCAATCATTGTTCTTTCGCTCCTTTTTGCCGTATGTCAGAACTGCAGTGCTGTAAATGACGTTTCTAAGAGAGTTCCAGCTGTTCTCTGCGTTTCGTTCTGCTTTTCTATGATCTGTGTTGAGAGTCTTCTCAAGTTGTTCGTTAAACTCTATGTTCTTTTCCCGGTCAGCTGTCTTGCTGATGTTGATCCTGGGCTGGCCCTTTCTCTTTGAGTGATCAAGTTTCTTTGGTGTCAGTTTCACCCTTGTGGTAGTCAAGGAGTGATCGGTGTCGCAATCAGCACTTTGATAGGGCCTGGTGTTGCAAACATTGTTTAGAGAATCGTGCTTAGTGATGATCATGTCCAGCCAGTGTTTTGACCTTGGATGTATCCATGACACCTTGTGACATGCCTTGTTCTGAAAGTAGGTGTTCGTCACGCATAGTTTGCGATAGCAGCAGAGTTCAAGAAGCCTCTGACCATTTTCATTCATCTTCCTATGCTGTGGTGCCCCAAAACGGTTGGTCATGATTCTCTGTCGGCACCAACACGCACGTTGAGATCGCCAAGAAGGTAGATGTGCTCCGATTCTGGGATCTTGTTGACAATGGCGTCTAATGACTCATAGAATTGGTCTTTTACTTCAACCGAAGCTTGCAGTGTTGGGGTGTAGACGCAAACAAGGTTCACCGAGCCCTGCATGGATGACAGGCGCAGCTTTAAAATTCTCTCTATGGCGTCTGTTGGCGATTCGATCATGCCTAGCAGTGTATGACGTACTGCAAATCCAACACCGTGCTCCCTCACTTCTTCTGTGCCTTTTCCTTGCCAGAAGAATGTATAGTGTTCCTCCTTCAGGGATCCCCTCTCTTGGAGTCGCGTTTCCTGCAAGGCTGCTATGTCAATGTTCAGTCTGTTCAGTTCACGATCAATCACTGCTGTTTTTCGAGCATCGTCCATGACCTGAAGGTCATCTGTCAGTCCTGAGCGCATGATTCTTACATTCCAGCTTGCTAATCGAAAAGCTGGGGACTTCGTTTTCTTTTTCCTTTGCTTGCCTGGTACACAGTTTAACGATCCACTTGTCAAGCTTGCAAGCTCTAATCTTCAGGCACCCTCTGAAGCAGGCAGATCGTGGGGGGTCAACACCTTTCTGACTGGGGGATGACCAGTAGGATTACGATGATCCCTCCCACCGTCGAAGACAACCCGTAGCGTCCAACTCTACGCCAATCGAGCAAGGACTTATCACTCGTAGACTGCTGTCTTCCGTGTTGTTACTCTTCACCGGTGAAGGTGAGACTGGAGTGTCTTCTCCAGGGCGCTGCCTGGGCAAAGTAATGTGGAGATCCTGGGCTGCCCAGAAACCAGAACCTCCCTCTCTTCCTCCCTGGTGGTGTGGTTCAAAGGATCGCACAGCGATACGTTTGGCATCAGTTTGGATGCAGATTTCTGTAAGGTTTACTCCTTAGCCTTTCCTCCTCCCGAAGGTATCCACAAGGCAGTGGAGCCATACATCAGTGGCTGGAGTAAGTATGAGTTATAGGGGTAGATTAAGAAAAGTAAGGACATACAGAAGACACCACACTACAGAATGAGTGTGAGGTGGGTGGGTGAGGAGCAGAGCGTGTACCACTCACCCGTGGGTTCTGTCTCGTGCACCTTAAGAGGAAGGGGTCCCACCTACTCCCTTACCCGGTTATACCGCCATGGACTCGGTCACGCCCATAACAAACTCAGTAGAAACAGGGAACACCACGGGAAGGACACAATAATACATGAGAGGCCATATGCAGTAATCTCTGTCAGACAGTTTTACGCTGCGATCAATGCACCTGGAAATGAGAGGTGTTGGGTTTGAAATGCACATCAATTTCCTTTCAGCAAGTGGGACGTCCGGCCCAGACCTCGCAGCTCCCCAATAATAATAATAATAATAATAATAATAATAATAATAATAATAATAATAATAATAATAATAATAATAATAATAATAATAATAATAATAATAATAATAATAATAATAATAGTAGTAATAATAATAATGATGATGATTATGATAATAATAATAATAATAAAAATAGTAATGATGATGATGATAGAACTTTATTGTCCAAGGCATTTTAGCATCTGAATCAAAGGGACATAATACCATTTTGAACTTATGGGTCCCATTACAAAGGGAAAAAAAAAGAGAGAGAAAACCTGTTTTCTTGAACTTGAAGGAGACAAAAAGTGAATAACTCGTCATTCAGGACTATTGGGCGCATAGAGCGGGAGTTTATCCCTGTCTCTGTAGCATGGAACAGATAATAGATAATAGCGATTGCTTTCTACTCTTTGGATAGGATTAGGATGGAAGTCTATGGCTTAGTACTTTCTGCCAGATCTAACAACTAGCTACCCACTCACTGCCAGGTGGACTGTGGGATCAGGAAAAAAAACTCAGCGACACCTGGGTTCAATCTCGGTCACTTTGTGTTCAATGTGTCAGGGCTGAGAATCTTCCGTCTCCGCCCATCCCCATCACAATTCCTCCTTTTTAAATATCTTTTTTGTAAACAGTGATTTTGAGAATTTCTCAGAAATTTCCGCTGAATTTGCCGTGTCAAACATTTTCCTCAAAACCGCAAAATCACCATTATGTCTTATGTCATATTTTGACACATGTGCTCTCTCTCTCTCTGTCTCTCTCTCTCTCTGTCTCTCTCTCTCTCTCTCTCTCTCTCTCTCTCTCTCTCTCTCTCTCTCTCTCTTCTCTCTCTCTCTCTCTCTCTCTCTCTCTCTCTCTCTCTCTCTCTCTCTCTCTCTCTCTCTTCTCTCTCTCTCTCTCTCTCTCTCTCTCTCTCTCTCTCTCTCTCTCTCTTTTTTAACCATCCATTAAATCATCTGGTTATACAGAGATAATATATTAGAATAAAGCAATGGTGATTGGCTTAATTTACTCTTCTTTCTTTTTACCTTTGGGCTATGGCTTTAAATTTGAGAGATTCTTGGGTTGTATTTATAAGCTGAATAACCACTAGGTTTCGGTAACAAAGATCTTGAAGCCTGCTTTATAAAGTAAAAATCAAAACGAAACAACAATTTTTGGCCTTTTATTTGAATAGCATTGTAGGCCTGTAACATGTGGAAAGGACAATTCATTAAATGTTTACAAAAAGTATATTTATGTCTAATGATAAGAATGTATTTATACTAGTAATAGTAATATATTACATAATACTAATACAAAACTATGTTCCTGTTATTTTTACTCTTCGCTTGTGTTTGATCGCTAGAACGAGACATTTTCCTCCTTTTTGACAAATTGCTATTATCATCACTGAATAAAAAAACACTCACTAAAACCGCTACATCTCTACCACCACTACTATTACAACCACCACCACATCATCATCCCTACCACCACTACTACTACAAATAACACCACATCATCCCTACCTACTACTACAACTACCACCACATCATCATTCCTACCACAACTACTACAGCCACCACCACACAATCATCTCTAAGACCACTACTACTACAACCACCACCACATCAACCCTACTACCACTACTACAACCACCAGCACATCATCATCCCTACCACCACTACTACTACAACCACCATCACATCATCCCTAGTACCACTACTACGACAATTAACACCACATCATCCCTACCAACACTACTACTATAACCACCACAACATCACACTTACCACCACTACTACAACTACCACCACATCATCATTCCTACCACAGCTACTACAACCACCACCACACAATCATCCGTACGACCACTACTACTACAATCACTACCACATCATCCCTACCACCACTACTACTACAACCACCACCACATCATCTCTACTACAACCACCGAATGTTTAAATTACACTTTCAACTTTTGAAATTCCACCGAGTCGTGTCAGCAATTGCTGCAAGACAAATTTTGGATCGCATCTCAGTAAATTTGAGTGAAATTATGGTCGCATGGATGGGTCATGAAGATTCATGATGAAAAATTTCCTTCTTTTTTTTGTGACCAGTCATTCTCACCCCTGTGTGTCTGCTCTACCAATTGAGCTATCATGACTCCTGGAGGAATCAAAACGTCTCAAATAAAACATTGTCAGCGGTTGTTTCTGTTTTAAAATTATTACTTACACCCTTTGTAACGGCACCAATAGATCCTGTCGCCTAGGCATTCCATAAAGGAATATAGATAATCCATCAAACAAGACGTCTGATGTCAACAGGAATCACCCATGTTGTCCTAGTGAGAAAATTGGGGTTAATTATCTTGTTCAAGGAAAAAAACGAAAGTGCTTGAACCGGGCTCGAACCTGGGACATTCCAGATCACAGTGCAATGCTTTAATTACTCAGCCACTTTTTAAAAGTTATTGATTTAAAAGAAAATATTCTTCCATGTTTAGTGATTCGTTACTCCAAGAATGAGCTGTTGGCTTTGAGTGATTGTGAGGCTGCCAGACAAGCCCCAGCCAATTGGAATATCCTGATACACACACACTCAGACTGTTGTCTGCCTGCTGACAAGGTGAGCCTGCCCTTTCTTATTTGTGAGGCTAGCTGATAAAACCTTCGGCAAGCTTCGATTTGAGATATGAACCAAAATTGAAGATAGCAACAAATTTTGTTCAGAAAAACATTCATAACTTGGGTTTCAATAGACATAGAGAGAAAATTGTAAGTGGTAAATGATCAGAAAGATGTGGTCTACACCACTGCATATATAACTCAATTTATGAAATTTGCGCATCTTTCCAGGTTTTCTCAGCCAGCCACACATTTATTACTTATTCCTCCTTCATCCACCTACAACATCAGCAGGCACGCATACTACTAAGAAAAATCCCAAGAACTTCAAGTTTTCCACTTCACCCCCAGAGTGATATTAAATTTTTTAAAAACACTAAAAAAACTAGAACATTTCTATAGCACAATATTCCCTAAACTTGCTCAAAGTGCTTCACAAGGGGTTCCTCGCCAACAGCAACACTTAACGTGTAGGACATGACATGACGCTTGCTAGGCGATATTACAGTTTTTCTGGACAGAGACACTGTTATCAGCCAGGTACTCATTTTACACCAAAAGTGAGAGTCAAACCACCAGACCACATAGAGGTCTTTGATTCAATAAAACTTGTTTGAAGACAAAGTTCTAGTGCCAGAGTTAGTATGATATAAAGGAGTCTGAAGCATTATTTTATGTATAAAGGACAAGTTGGGAATTTGTAAGGCATTTCTAGTGTCAACTACTCTGGATTCCCCCCAGATAAGAACTTTTATCCCCCCCCCCCCCACTTAATAAGCTATGAGTATAACAGCTTAAAAAAAGAAAAATATACCAAACACAGAATGTTTCGGGCTCAACACTCTTCTTCGGTCCACAATAAATACATAATTATATTATTAAACAAAACATATCTGTCTTTTTATGTAATATATTTATATTTTTATTGTTTTTTGTGTTGTTGGCTGAAGAATGGTTTTGAGCCCGAAATGTCCTGTGTTTGGTATTTAGTTCTTTTTTCAAGCTGTTCTATTCTATTCATTTTTGTCTATGACTTGTGACAGTCCACAGCTTCCAGCAGCTTTGTATCAATTTGACAAAGGGTCACACACTTTTACCAATCACTCTGTTTTGAATGAAAGGATGTTTACTTTGAAAAAAAAATAAGACGACCCTTGCTTAAGATTACTTTTTTTTCTGGTTCCAAGTTAGTTCATTTTAAGTAGACTCCAATTTATATTATTACTCTTGAAAACTACAAACGTTTCCAATTTCTGAATAGCTGGTCTACATTATAAGGTCCCAATTGATTTTATTCTTTTTTGTTTTTTTAAAAAAGTTTTCTTTTCTTAAATTCAATCTTGGACACGATTTGTTTGGAAATCCATTTCCTTTCAGACGAATGAATATTTTGAGCCGATTGATTTCCACGCCCATGACGGGACCCTGGTGATGGAGGACAGACGAATCAGGGACAGACGGGATAGAGGGGAAAGGGAGACTGCAGGGAGATAGACAGCCGATCGTTTTGTTGGTTGTCAGGATGGAATCATTACCAACATTTGACACTTCGGATATCAAAATTGTGGGGGTCCATGTTCGGACCCACCTGCACGCTAAGGGTGGATGTTTGTACAAGTTTTTTCTCAGAAATGTTTCCAGGTTAAGATTTACATGACCTATTCTTATAGTGCTGGTTTATTATAGATGCAATAGGAGCAAATCACTCTTGAAATTCTCTAAACAAGGGAGTCCAAAAACATGTGCCATGTCGGTATTCATTTTTTGGGGGGTTTCCAAACCTCCTCTATAAATATCAAAGCCATTGAATTCATGAAAGCAATACTGTCTGTCTTCAGTTCTAAGTTTGCAGATTTCAAATGCATATTGACATGGGTACCAGATTGTCAGCTTTTTAGAAATCCTGATATTATATGTCTGGCCAGCTATTTAACAGTTTGGCTGGCTGGTTAGTGTGTTCCATTTATGATGCAAGTTTGTTGCGTTTTTTTGGTTTTATGTATCTCCAACTTTGTTATAAAATAGCTAGGTCTTGCAGGTTTTTCCCAAAATATTTTCGTCTTTCAAGTTTTATAAACCCCAGATGCTGACACTCATGTATAAAGTTATAACTCTGAATTAAGTTTTTAAGTTATTGACTCCTGTGAACTTGCCCATAGAGACTTCCTTGTTCAGAGGACTTCAACTACAATATATATAAAGGGAGACAAATTGCCTGCCACGGCTGACCATCCGTGGAATGTCTCTTGAGTTATCCTCCCACTTTCCATCAGAATGATTACCATTCCAAAGAAACTCTTAAGATGATGATTTGATAATCTTTCTCAATGTCAACAGGAATTCAAATTGAATGACATTTTGCTCGCTCATTCTTGTAAACACGAGGAGAGTTTTTGATTTCATAAATATTACATTTTAAGATTGGTACTCATTGCAGTTTTTTTGACATTTTGTTTTGGATAGAATATCAAAATAAGATTTTTAACAATCTGTTTCCTTTTGTACATCTGAGTAGTAGTAGTAGTGGTAAGCCTCGCAGTCTGAATGACGCTTGCTGAGAATAGTGTGAATCAGTCGCAGATTTTTGAAACCTCGATGAGTATAGCTGCTCTCTCCATCCAAGATGATAATTGTTTCCATTGGTCACAGTCCTGCACATCTGAATTTTCATGTCATGTTATGATTATGATTAGTATTAAGTTTTTACTTATTTGATGTAAGACGCTATGCAATGTTTGGCATTGTGTTCATTCTCTCGGGGAAATGTTGGAATGGTTTTCCATAAAAGTCAAAATATAGATAGATCACCACACTTATGCTGTAATTTTAATAACTTCCTCTACCCTTCCCCACACACGCACACCCCACACTTCAATGCTCATCTCAGCAGTAGGAACAAGTTTGAATGTTTATAATTACAATGTCATTTTGGCCACAGTGAGTCATCATTCCACAGGTTATATCTTATAAGATCAAATTGTTTTCTAAAAATTTCTGATGAAATACGTACGTGCATCTTGAAATATCGACACAAAAAGTTACCTGAAGTATTAAACTGTGAAATCCATGATAATATCAATTTTGTCAAATAACCAATTGTCTATTTAATTTCAGGTCTGATAACCCAAATTGTTATGGGGCTCATTGTTGTAAGGAAAGCACTCACAAACCAATACAAAGTATTGTCCATTACAATAATGTTAAATTAGGCCCACAATTACATTTGGTTATCAGACCTGCCAATATGTGCGCGTTGGCAATAATCCATTTTCTTCTGGTATTTAAAAATAGATATGATAACTACTGAATTATTGTTACGTTTGTTTTGTTGTTTTGGATTTCATGATGTTAATATGACTATATGTGACAACAATACACATGTGATCTAAGACTGGTGAAAGGATTTCATCATATCCAGAGAATAGATTTATTTATGTGTGCTTCTACTTGCTTTATTAATATATGGAAGATAAACTTTTTTTTTTTTATATGTTGAAATGGAGAGGATGCTTTTTGCTTCAGTCCACCCACTCTTAAGTAGAGGGAATGATGTGACCTGTGTTGATGATATGTGTTGTCCCTGAATGCTGGTAAACATGTTGCTTCGGTTCACCCAATCATACATAGAGGGAATGACAATGACCCATGTTGATATATGTTGTAAAATAACAAGAAATGAAGTGAGTAGAAAAGTGCCAGAAGACAACAGCAAATAAAAACTTTGCAGCAGCAATGGGGGTTCGAACCCACGACCTTACTGGTACGACAACTCTGCCTGGCCGGGGAGATGTAGAGTCAATAACAAAGACAGATAACATGGACGTTTTGGGTTTCCCCTTTATCGAGAAAACACAATGAATGAACCGAATAAGAGATGTGAGAATGGCTAAGGGAGTGGTCTGAATCATTCATCATGTGTGTAGTGTTGTACAGTTGTAATCATTCATCATGTGTGTAGTGTTGTACAGTTGTAATCATTCATCATGTGTGTAGTGTTGTACAGTTGTAATCATTCATCATGTGTGTAGTGTTGTACAGTTGTAATCATTCATCATGTGTGTAGTGTTGTACAGTTGTAATCATTCATCATGTGTGTAGTGTTGTACAGTTGTAATCATTCATCATGTGTGTAGTGTTGTACAGTTGTAATCATTCATCATGTGTGTAGTGTTGTACAGTTGTAATCATTCATCATGTGTGTAGTGTTGTACAATTGTACAGCTTTATTGATAAATTCATGTTTTCATCCTCACATACTCATCAAAACCAGCACACCGGTTTATAATGACTGGCTCTACAAATATAAAATATGCATTTTGATTATTATGGTGCTATTTCTCCACTAACCAAAGATATTTACTTGGTTTAATTCTGACAACTGCTTCATGCTCTATCAATGTTCTTTGCTATTTTATTTGTTCATTATGTGAACCTTTAAGGTCTCAAAAATATCAATAACATTTACTGGTATGTACTTTTGTTGTTGTGGATTTTTTTTTTTAACACATACTTTTCTAGTTGTGACATTTTCTTGCATTTTGCAAAGGGGATGGTTAGTGGGTGGGGGTTGTCACAATGTATTTTAAAAGTTCCAACCTATGACACTGCTTTTGTTTTCCAATGAAATAGCTATGCAAGGATAACAAGGGTAAAGAGGAAATGTACTCGCCATGTCTTGGGGTCAGACAACTCTTCCAACTCAAAACCTTTGTTTTTTTAAATAGTATTTGTCACAGTGAATAATGCATCTGACCATAACTTCATAAAAGATCACCCGATTTCCTTGAAATAAAGATTTAAATGTTCAGAGGAGCATATTCTTTCAGAAAATGAAAAAAAAAAAATGCAAATCCAAAATTTTCATCTTCCGACTGATTACGTCATGCACTGACACATTTAGTTTCGATAAGGATGCGGCCTATCTTCCATTTTACATGGTTTCATTGGGAGTCTGACCTACAATCTTATTGCTGTTATCGGACACTATGTGAAAGAAATCAAGCAGTTTCTACCAACTTCCTGTTGATCAGCCATCTTGATTTGTGTAATCAAGTTGGTTATCATTAACTCTTGCAAGATTGCCACTTTTCCCTATATTGACGGAATTCAGTCTATTATTATAAACCCTCAGTCTATTTTCCAATCACCTGATTAATGGAGTACAGCGCTAAGAAAGGGGGTCACAATGTGTTAGCGTATAACAAAGGGGGTCACAGTCACGGTGTTAGCGTATAAGAAAGGGGGTCACAGTCAAGGTGTTAGCGTATAAGAAAGGGGGTCACAGTCAAGGTGTTAGCGTATAAGAAAGGGGGTCACAGTCAAGGTGTTAGTGTATAAGAAAGGGGGTCACAGTCAAGGTGTTAGCGTATAAGAAAGGGGGTCACAGTCAAGGTGTTAGCGTATAACAAAGGGGGTCACAGTCAAGGTGTTAGCGTATAAGAAAGGGGGTCACAGTCAAGGTGTTAGCGTATAAGAAAGGGGGTCACAGTCAAGGTGTTAGCGTATAAGAAAGGGGGTCACAGTCAAGGTGTTAGTGTATAAGAAAGGGGGTCACAGTCAAGGTGTTAGCGTATAAGAAAGGGGGTCACAGTCAAGGTGTTAGCGTATAACAAAGGGGGTCACAGTCAAGGTGTTAGCGTATAAGAAAGGGGGTCACAGTCAAGGTGTTAGCGTATAAGAAAGGGGGTCACAGTCAAGGTGTTAGCGTATAAGAAAGGGGGTTACAGTCAAGGTGTTAGCGTATAACAAAGGGGGTCACAGTCAAGGTGTTAGCGTATAACAAAGGGGGTCACAGTCAAGGTGTTAGCGTATAAGAAAGGGGGTCACAGTCAATGTGTTAGCGTATAAGAAAGAGGGTCACAGTCAAGGTGTTAGCGTATCAGAAAGGGGGTCACAGTCAATGTGTTAGCGTATAAGAAAGGGGGTCACAGTCAAGGTGTTAGCGTATAAGAAAGGGGGTCACAGTCAAGGTGTTAGCGTATAAGAAAGGGGGTCACAGTCAATGTGTTAGCGTATACGAAAGGGCGTCACAGTCAATGTGTTAGCGTATCAGAAAGGGGGTCACAGTCAATGTATTAGCGTATAAGAAAGGGGGTCACAGTCAAGGTGTTAACGTATAAGAAAGGGGGTCACAGTCATGTTGTTAGCGTATAAGAAAGGGGGTCACAGTTAATGTGTTAGCATA
>NC_088366.1:265942-275942 GCF_034508935.2 Berghia stephanieae | reverse complement strand
TCTCTCTCTCTTCTCTCTCTCTCTCTCTCTCTCTCTCTCTCTCTCTCTCTCTCTCTCTCTCTCTCTCTCTCTCTCTCTCTCTCTCTCTCTCTCTCTCGACTATAATCTGTTTTGAATCACATCCCTGCTGTTGTTCTTCTATGTGGCTATATCTTTCAATTCCTCCTGGTGTTCATGAAGATTGTCAGTATTGTTGTTCTGGAATGTTTCCATGAGTCAAAGTGATTTCTAAGATTGTCTGTATTTTGTTGTTCTGGAATGTTTCCATGAGTCAAAGTGATTTCTAAGATTGTCTGTATTTTGTTGTT
This sequence comes from Berghia stephanieae, assembly GCF_034508935.2. Classification (NCBI taxonomy): domain Eukaryota; kingdom Metazoa; phylum Mollusca; class Gastropoda; order Nudibranchia; family Aeolidiidae; genus Berghia; species Berghia stephanieae. The sequence goes on along the minus strand of NC_088366.1, from coordinate 275,634 downwards.
CTGGAATGAATGTTTAAAGTGATTTCTAAGATTGTCTGTATTTTGTTGTTCTGGAATGTTTCCATGAGTCAAAGTGATTTCTAAGATTGTCTGTATTTTGTTGTTCTGGAATGTTTCCAGGAGTCAAAGTGATTTCTAAGATTGTCTGTATTTTGTTGGTCTGGAATGTTTCCATGAGTCAAAGTGATTTCTAAGATTGTCTGTATTTTGTTGTTCTGGAATGTTTCCATGAGTCAAAGTGATTTCTAAGATTGTCTGTATTTTGTTGTTCTGGAATGTTTCCATGAGTCAAAGTGATTTCTAAGATTGTCTGTATTTTGTTGTTCTGGAATGAATGTTTAAAGTGATTTCTAAGATTGTCTGTATTTTGTTGTTCTGGAATGTTTCCATGAGTCAAAGTGATTTCTAAGATTGTCTGTATTTTGTTGTTCTGGAATGTTTCCAGGAGTCAAAGTGATTTCTAAGATTGTCTGTATTTTGTTGGTCTGGAATGTTTCCAGGAGTCAAAGTGATTTCTAAGATTGTCTGTATTTTGTTGTTCTGGAATGTTTCCATGAGTCAAAGTGATTTCTAAGCTTCAAGAAGCTTGGAATAGACTAAACTGAATATGACAGTGTAAAGAAAAAAAAAAAAAAAGATAAAGAACAGAGTGCAGAATGTGTTGAGCTCTAAACCCTTGTTCAGTCATTGACAAAGACAGTTAAAACATGGATACATCACACGAAATCCACAAAGATGGAGAAAAGTTGTCAACACATTTTTTCATCATCGTATTTCCTCACTAGATGTGCTTAGATAATTTCCATGTGTCTATCTGGATTTGATGTGTGATGTACTCGTGTTTTAACTTTATTTGTCACTGGCTGAAGAAGATTTTGAGCCCAAAGACTTTAGTGTTGAGTATTTTATTTTGTTTTGAAACTGTTACATTCAGTTTTTGTGGATTTATGTTTCCGTGTCAAGGATTTCATATCACGTGTAGCTCATTTGACTGTGCATTTATGGTTGTATCTTGCACAGTAGCAATCCTTCGTGATGTTTTCATCTCATCACAATAATGCTTGTCCTCCATTTTATATCACTGCCTTTTAATATTTAAACCAATTATATATGTATATATACATACATACATATATATATGTGTGTGTGTGTGTGTGTTAGTGTGTTTGGATTATTGTGTGATAGAACCCAGTGTAATGTTAAATTTTGAGGTTGTTATGAATGAAATGTAATCATGAAAATTGACTGGTATGATGGGTCTATTTTTGTTTACCACAATTTTTTTTCTAGCTATATCCTGGTCATTTCTTTGATTATATTAGTATTATTTTTTCCTGTATTGAACACGAGCAAAATGTAAATAAAATGTATTTATGTATACAAGTCAAAGTGATTCCAAGCTACTAGATTCAGCCGTGGACTGGAAAAAGTAATACAGAGAAATATTCGGAACTTCCTCTCTGATTTTTATACAGAAGGGACATACCAAATATTTCTCAGTTTCTGTTTTTTTTTAGTAATGGTTTTATGTTTTCATTGTTTGTTTTTTTTTGTTGTTGTTGGCTGAAGAAGGGTTTTGAGCCCTAAATATTTCGTGTTCGGTATTTTGTTCGTTTTTGTTTTTTTAATCTTTTATATTAATTTTTGTTTATTACTTTTTACAATCATGTGTACATTATAAATAAATGGAGTTGTCAACAGGTAGTGACGTGATAGCACGATAAATATTAAAAGTTGGTGTCAATGATGCACAGTGATGTAAGTTGTAGGATTTTCTATTTTCTATTTCAAGTTGAATGATTCGCATTTTTACTTTATTGTTACTTTTTGTTGTCATATTGGTATTTTGTATATTTGTTGTTGTTTTGATTGAAATTTTAATAATAATTTGAGTGTGTAAGATAGAAATCTAAAAAAAAAAGACTGTGAATGTGATGGTGTCACCACAGAAAGCAGAATGAAAAATACAAGAACAAATTGTCTCCAAAAAAACAAAACCAGCCTTCTTCATCTGTGTATGGTATCGGACATCTTGTGATGTTTGGTAAACAAGGCAGATGACCTGAGCGTGATTCACACATGGAGAAAACTGATATTTTGGATGATTTTTGATAATTGTATTTTATCTGCATTCTCTCTGTGGTACTCTGACATTTTGGAGTGGTTTATCAAAGCAACACGAGCTAAATATCTGCTTGTATCCAACCTCTTTTCTGGGTGGGGTTCCTGACCTCCCATAGTGGGCAGGGAGGTACTTACTGTGTCTTCTATCCCCCTATATCTGTTTTCCAACTTTCTGTCTTTGTCTTGGAATGAGATTACTTAGTTTTGTCCTGGCCCGGCTTGTTGGCCTTACTGAGAGGGAAACAGTCAAATGCATAGTTATTGTTTTGGGAGATTATATTTTTTTCCTTGTAAATCATCTCTCTGTTATATATTATTATATTTGTTATTTTTAATGTATAATGAAATGTAAGCATTTGAGTGCATTTCTCTTTGTTGGATCTTGTGCTTGTGTCTAGGTGAGACTTATAGTTGATCCCAGACTAAGTACATTGATGGTAGGCTCTTGGAATCTACATCTGATCCCTATTTGTTCCCAGTTCCCCTTTGTCTTCCTTTCTCTTGGGTGCTTTAATTGTAATTCTAGAATTTTCTACTCTCCCATTTTCTTCCTTTTTACTGGCGCTGATATAACCTAAATGTGTTGCAAACGCCGTAAAACCCTTAAAAAACAAACAAACCAACCTCTTTTCCCATGTTTCTTACGATTTTCAATTTCAATTCAATTCAAAAGTTAATGTTTATTAGGCAATTGCCGATATAAATCTTGAATGAACTTAACATTTCCAATTATCATATGAAAGCTGGTAAAATCAATAATAAATCAAAGAAAACACAAAGTAGACTAAGTTGGCAACTTATGTCACATAGCGGCCAACTGTCCTGATTTGGAAAGCTGAGAGAGAGAGAGTGAAAGAGAAAATTTGAAAGAAAAGATTTGGACTGTTTCTATATACGGAAATGACCATTGCCGGTCCTCGGATTTTACTTGACTAGCGAATTAGAACGTGGAACAGAAAAAAGCTCTAAATCTTGATTGTATTCTATAATAGTCCAAACATACTTCTGTATTGGGGCATGACGGTATTCTGCGTTAGAATATCCTGTTTTAGTTTTTTTGAAAAGTCGACTGCTATGATATAACACAAGCAACCTGAATAGGAAACCCTCATTTATTTTCCATTGTATTTTTGTGTTTCACAGAATGTTCTGTTGTACAAATGTAACTATACAATGTATATAATTTGCATTTTAAAATTATTCATTACAACCCAGTCATAGGGATGGTACTTACAAACACTGAATAGTGAAGCTAGAGTTGTAGTAAATTATAATGTTGATGCTAAGTTACTTATATAGCTCTCAGCTTTTACTTTCAGTAGCGCTTTGCAATTTAATATGTCATTCATCATGAATTGCACCAAATTTACTCAACAATACCACTCATTTATTCAAAGAACATAAAAATGATATTCAACTCCCCCCCTTAAAAAAACAAACAAACAAAAAACACTCTTCCTCTTCACTGATTTGTATATTGTGTTCGAAATAGTGACTGGGCGGGGTTCCTGACCTCCCATAGTGGGCAGGGAGGTACATACTGTGTCTTCTATCCCCTATGTCTGTTTTCAAACATGCTTTCTGTCTTTGTCTTGGAATGAGGTTACTGGGTTTTGTCCTGGCCCGCGGGTGGTTGGATGGGAGCATCACCCTTGAATCATATACCTATGATGTTCGCATGGGTGTACGATCCGATAGTGATTTCGTTTCTTCTTCTCTTTACTAGCCTATCCTGCTTCTTTGGTTTGTGATTGTATTTTTGACAGGGGATATTTTTTTTCTGTAAATCTTCTGCCTGTTTGTTCTTGGTTATTTATAATTTAGCTTATGATATCTTTAGGTTATGATTTTGATTTACATTTGTACTATTTTTGTTAGATTGCTTGTTTTTTTGTTTCAGCAGTCTCTCATATAACCTCAATTGTGTTGGAAGAGACCTAAAGCAACAAACAAACAAACAAACAAAAATTGTCCTGGCCCTGGCCGGAGTCCTAGCTGTAAGGGAAACAGTCAATGCATAGTTATTATTTTGGGAGATGATATTTTTTTCACAGGGATATTTTTTTTTCTGTAAATCTTCTGCCTGTTTGTTCTTGGTTATTTATAATTTAGCTTATGATATCTTTAGGTTATGATTTTGATTTACATTTGTACTATTTTTGTTAGATTGCTTGTTTTTTTGTTTCAGCGGTCTCTCATATAACCTCAATTGTGTTGGAAGAGACCTAAAGCAACAAACAAACAAAGACAAACAAAATATTTTTTTCCTTGTAAATCATCTCTCGGTTATGTATTATTATATGTGTTATTTTGAATTTATAATGTAAGCATTTGAGTGTATTCCTCTTTGTTGGATTTTGTGCTTGTGTCCGGATGAGACTTATAGGTGGTCTCAAACTAAGTTCTTTGATAGTGTGCTTTTGGAATCTACATATGATCCCTATTTGTTCCCAGTTCCCCCATGTCTTACTTTTTCTTGGGTACTTTATTTGTAATTCTAGAACTTTTTACTATCCCATTTTCTTCCTTTTTAATGGCGCTGATATAACCTAAATGTGTTGCAAGCGTGTATAACCCTTAAATACATAAACATAACTTTTTGTCTTGTAAATAATCTCTCTGTATTATGTTTTATTTATGTATTATATGATTTGTAAACATTTGAGTGTATTCCTCTTAGTGGGGACCTGTGCTTGTGTCTGCGTGAGACTTTTAGGTGATCTATAACTAAATACACTTGGTTCAATCATTGGAACGTATCCTTAAATGAACAAGCATCGCTTGGACGCGACCACTTCATAGATGGAACAAAAGTGACGCCTCTTAGCTTTTTGTTATTGTTTTTTAGAGAGCGATTTGAAATGATATTTCCCACTACATTATATCAATCAGACTATAAACGTGTAAGGTTGGTTACACATAAATTTGTGTGTTGGTACTATATATTGTCTGCAGGCAAATGCAGAGTGTATTTTACCTAAACGCATAGCATCTATAATCATTTTTTTATTTTTGGTGTATATAAGGAGCATGTTTATGTCTGTATGGATGAAAACGAATGCCTCCTTCTAATTATTATGTTTAATCATGATGTTTATTGTTTTTTTACATTTTTTATATTCTTATTTTTTTATCTTTCTTGTCTTAATTTCTCCTAACAAAGGAATCATGCTGATGTTAAAATGAAAACCTTATTTTGTGTTCAATGCCAATAGTCCAATGTCAGCCACATACCCTGTGTAGGTACCAGTCAAAGGGATGCTAAGCTGATGGCAGATGTGGACTTATTTTGTGTTCAATGCCAATAGTCCAATGTCAGCCACATACCCTGTGTAGGTACCAGTCAAAGGGATGCTAAGCTGATGGGAGATGTGGACTTATTTTGTGTTCAATGCCAATAGTCCAATGTCAGCCACATACCCTGTGTAGGTACCAGTCAAAGGGATGCTAAGATGGATGGGATATGTGTAAGCATATCCAATGTCCACATACCTGTGTAGTACCATCAAGATGCGCGTGCAATGACTTTTTTGTCATGCCAATGTCCATTCAGCCACATACCCTGTGTAGGTACCAGTCAAAGGGATGCTAAGCTGATGGGAGATGTGGACTTTTTTGTGTTCAATGCCAATAGTCCAATGTCAGCCACATACCCTGTGTAGGTACCAGTCAAAGGGATGCTAAGCTGATGGCAGATGTGGACTTATTTTGTGTTCAATGCCAATAGTCCAATGTCAGCCACATACCCTGTGTAGGTACCAGTCAAAGGGATGCTAAGCTGATGGAGATGTGGACTTATTTTGTGTTCAATGCCAATAGTCCAATGTCAGCCACATACCCTGTGTAGGTACCAGTCAAAGGGATGCTAAGCTGATGGGAGATGTGGACTTATTTTGTGTTCAATGCCAATAGTCCAATGTCAGCCACATACCCTGTGTAGGTACCAGTCAAAGGGATGCTAAGCTGATGGCAGATGTGGACTTTTTTGTGTTCAATGCCAATAGTCCAATGTCAGCCACATACCCTGTGTAGGTACCAGTCAAAGGGATGCTAAGCTGATGGAGATGTGGACTTTTTTGTGTTCAATGCCAATAGTCCAATGTCAGCCACATACCCTGTGTAGGTACCAGTCAAAGGGATGCTAAGCTGATGGGAGATGTGGACTTATTTTGTGTTCAATGCCAATAGTCCAATGTCAGCCACATACCCTGTGTAGGTACCAGTCAAAGGGATGCTAAGCTGATGGAGATGTGGACTTATTTTGTGTTCAATGCCAATAGTCCAATGTCAGCCACATACCCTGTGTAGGTACCAGTCAAAGGGATGCTAAGCTGATGGCAGATGTGGACTTTTTTTGTGTTCAATGCCAATAGTCCAATGTCAGCCACATACCCTGTGTAGGTACCAGTCAAAGGGATGCTAAGCTGATGGAGATGTGGACTTTTTTGTGTTCAATGCCAATAGTCCAATGTCAGCCACATACCCTGTGTAGGTACCAGTCAAAGGGATGCTAAGCTGATGGGAGATGTGGACTTATTTTGTGTTCAATGCCAATAGTCCAATGTCAGCCACATACCCTGTGTAGGTACCAGTCAAAGGGATGCTAAGCTGATGGGAGATGTGGACTTATTTTGTGTTCAATGCCAATAGTCCAATGTCAGCCACATACCCTGTGTAGGTACCAGTCAAAGGGATGCTAAGCTGATGGGAATGTGGACTTATTTTGTGTTCAATGCCAATAGTCCAATGTCAGCCACATACCCTGTGTAGGTACCAGTCAAAGGGATGCTAAGCTGATGGAGATGTGGACTTATTTTGTGTTCAATGCCAATAGTCCAATGTCAGCCACATACCCTGTGTAGGTACCAGTCAAAGGGATGCTAAGCTGATGGGAGATGTGGACTTATTTTGTGTTCAATGCCAATAGTCCAATGTCAGCCACATACCCTGTGTAGGTACCAGTCAAAGGGATGCTAAGCTGATGGGAGATGTGGACTTATTTTGTGTTCAATGCCAATAGTCCAATGTCAGCCACATACCCTGTGTAGGTACCAGTCAAAGGGATGCTAAGCTGATGGGAGATGTGGACTTATTTTGTGTTCAATGCCAATAGTCCAATGTCAGCCACATACCCTGTGTAGGTACCAGTCAAAGGGATGCTAAGCTGATGGCAGATGTGGACTTATTTTGTGTTCAATGCCAATAGTCCAATGTCAGCCACATACCCTGTGTAGGTACCAGTCAAAGGGATGCTAAGCTGATGGGAGATGTGGACTTATTTTGTGTTCAATGCCAATAGTCCAATGTCAGCCACATACCCTGTGTAGGGACCAGTCAAAGGGATGCTAAGCTGATGGGAGATGTGGACTTATTTTGTGTTCAATGCCAATAGTCCAATGTCAGCCACATACCCTGTGTAGGTACCAGTCAAAGGGATGCTAAGCTGATGGGAGATGTGGACTTATTTTGTGTTCAATGCCAATAGTCCAATGTCAGCCACATACCCTGTGTAGGTACCAGTCAAAGGGATGCTAAGCTGATGGCAGATGTGGACTTATTTTGTGTTCAATGCCAATAGTCCAATGTCAGCCACATACCCTGTGTAGGTACCAGTCAAAGGGATGCTAAGCTGATGGCAGATGTGGACTTATTTTGTGTTCAATGCCAATAGTCCAATGTCAGCCACATACCCTGTGTAGGTACCAGTCAAAGGGATGCTAAGCTGATGGCAGATGTGGACTTATTTTGTGTTCAATGCCAATAGTCCAATGTCAGCCACATACCCTGTGTAGGTACCAGTCAAAGGGATGCTAAGCTGATGGGAGATGTGGACTTATTTTGTGTTCAATGCCAATAGTCCAATGTCAGCCACATACCCTGTGTAGCTACCAGTCAAAGGGATGCTAAGCTGATGGGAGATGTGGACTTATTTTGTGTTCAATGCCAATAGTCCAATGTCAACCACATACCCTGTGTAGGTACCAGTCAAAGGGATGCTAAGCTGATGGCAGATGTGGACTTATTTTGTGTTCAATGCCAATAGTCCAATGTCAGCCACATACCCTGTGTAGGTACCAGTCAAAGGGATGCTAAGCTGATGGGAGATGTGGACTTATTTTGTGTTCAATGCCAATAGTCCAATGTCAGCCACATACCCTGTGTAGGTACCAGTCAAAGGGATGCTAAGCTGATGGCAGATGTGGACAATCGATAAAAATGAATTTTACAGCTAAAAAAAAAAAGAACAAAATACCAAACACGGAACGTTTTGACCTGAAACCCCTTCTTCAGCCACCAATAAAACAAGAACAATAAAAACATAAATACATTACTTAGAAAGCAGAACGACTTTTGTTGTTGTTGTTGGCTGAAGAAGGGTTTTGTGCCTGAAATGTTCAGTTCAGTGCTTTGTCCTATTTTTGAGACTGTTATATTGGTTTGTGTTTAGTTAACCACTGTAGTTAGCAGCTCTACTGCTATTTTAGTATCTCCCATTAATACTTTACCGGTGTGAAATTGTTACTCTTATTTTTGCCAAAATCTGAATTATCTCCATCTTGCAAATCTAGTCATTGCTTCTTTACCTATTTGTGTACAGTGGTGCTGCTGGTAGGGACTCGGTGTTTGGGGAAACGTTTCATTATACACGTTTGCATAGACCTTTAGGCTGATGACATTTGGAACTCATCTTCTCAAAATGGTGTTTTTTATGTTGGGATGAACTCGTCGTTGAAAATGGAAGCCAAAGCCACAAATGTGGATTGAGATGGTGTTTGTAAAATGAGGACCTCCTAGTCCGATATTCAGTTTGCATCACTGTACACTTACAGTCTTGGTTTTCTACTTGATATATTTCTCTGGTCAATGTTCAAACAATCTACACAGCTTTCTTCTTATGTCTTTATATCAATTTTTTTATAGCCATATTTGTATTATCATTTTCCTGAAGTTATGCATTTATTTACCTTTTAAACCAGCATTGTATGTCTGTGGTTAGATAAAAGAAACTTTGCTGTGATGTATGTACCTGTAATGCAATTATCCAATGACTGTTCTCAAAACGTTTTGGTTCCATGTTATTTTTGTACAACTTTTTGTTCAGCTAAGAATGAATGTTCGATATGTACGATTACTACGCCAATTGCTGTCTTTCTAAATGGGCTTCAACAGTCGTGACGTCACTTCCTTCGTCATGACGCATAGTAACTTAGTAACTGGTTCTAAACTTCAGAACAATGGTGGACGCCCTTATGAAACACTTCTCCGACGAGCATAAGTGTATCCATGGTAGAAAAGCATTATAAATCTGATCATGTTTTGACTTTTATTACATTCTGATCACATGACATGTGAAAATGTTCTAGCCAGCATGAAGAATAAAAAGTACAGATTTTCTTTGTTTAGAACCAAGCTGCTGGTTGCAGGGCTTGCGTGGCATCAGACTATTGAATCCTATTGCTATTGTTGTCGTCATTTTTATTAATGACATAAGAGTATGTGTTATGTTGTATTTTCATTTATTCTTTGTTTTTGCCATCATGTCATTTTATTTCTTGTTTTTTACATTT
>NC_088366.1:255942-260942 GCF_034508935.2 Berghia stephanieae | reverse complement strand
CCTGTTTCTTATTCGAACCAAGTCCCCTTTGTCTTACCTTTTCTTGGATGCTTTATTGTAATTCTAGAACTTTTTACTATCCCATTTTCTTCCTTTTTACTGGCGCTGGTATGACCTTAATATGTTGCAAGCGCCGTAAAACCCTTAAAAACAAACATCTCTCTCTCTCTCTCTCTCTCTCTCTCTCTCTCTCTCTCTCTCTCTCTCTCTCTCTCTCTCTCTCTCTCTCTCTCTCTCTCTCCCGCCCCTCTCTCTTTCTTTCACCCCCTCTTTCTCTCTCTATTCTTTTTTCTCTTTCTATCTCTCTTTCTTTCTCCCTCTCTCTCTCTCTCTCTCTCTCTCTCTCTCTCTCTCTCTCTCTCTCTCTCTCTCTCTCTCTCTTTCTCTTTCTCTTTTTCTCTATCTCCCTATCTTTCTATCTTTCTCTTTCACCCCCCCCCTCTCTCTCTCTCTCTCTCTCTCTCTCTCTCTCTCTCTCTCTCTCTCATTCTATTTCACTCTCTCTCTCTTTATACTATCCAACAAATTAACGCAAACGGATGTATCAGCCACGTCTATTGATTGTGTCTATCCAAGCGAGACAATTTGTATTTTTATTAAAAGTTCCAGCACACGTCAATGGCCCATCTTCATCATTGAAGTCAGATGTATTATTTTTAACTTGTTGCACTGCTCGATGTCCTCGCTTCTTGCCTTCCTCTAATTCCTATGCACACACACACACACACACACACACACACACACACACACACACCCGTATATATATATATATGTGTGGGGGGGGGGGGGGGGGGTGTAACAACTAGCCCTGATCTTTTTATCATTTAAAAGAGATAATTAAATGATAATAATTTTAATATTATCATGTTGTTCAATGACTATACCCTGCACTTACAAGAAACACTTTTGTTCCACTGTGACTCGTTGCTTCCTCACACATATGCTCAACATTCTTGACATCCTCATGTTCCTATATCATCGCTTTAGATTATTATTATTATTTTGGTGTAAGTACCAGCTGTTAATTTTTCCCATAAGTTATGTGCAATAGGCCTAGAAAAACCCTTGGAGTTGGAGTGTCAAGGCATTAAGAAACCCTCACTTCATCAATTATCAAAGCAGTGCAGCTATGTGGTCTTGTGGTATAATACTCGCCCTAGTATCAGAAGGTCTTTGGATCGAGTCCCGCGCTGAGCAGTACAAAATTGAGTCCTTGGAAATGCGAGCTATACATCACCTACTATTCAAGGACAAAATCGTTCCATATTCTCGACGACGGGCAAAGTTTTTTGTTTTTTAAAAAATCGTGATGGGGAGATCAGTTTGTCGGGATATTATTTTTTTAAACAATCAATCATTGTTTCGGACATTATATCTACTCGTAAAGCATCTGAACCTCAATCGCCGTAAAGCATCTGAACCATACCCCAGCCGCCGTAAAGCATCTGAAACATACCCCAGCCGCCGTAAAGCATCTGAACCATACCCCAGCCGCCGTAAAGCATCTGAACCATACCCCAGCCGCAACGTGAAAACGTGATTTAGAAATTGATGATTCAGCAGCCGTGATATTTATGAATGGCCAAAATGATTACAATGCATTATATGCTAGACCTATAGTCCATTGTAACTCCAACCCCATAAAATGGGAAACAAAATATTGAGGTTGTGATTATAGTCACAATTGTTCCTTTCAATCCACGAACACCCTGTACACTGTACATCATTTACGAGACGTACTTTGATCACTTGAAAGAGGATAGCACTGTACTTTTCCGTCTGCCTTGAAATCAAAACCAGATGATCAAAGCTCTGAACTAACATCAGAGGTTTGAACATCTTGAAACCAAAGAAAAAGAGGGCGCGCTTATCTCTGAGGTTGACATCAGAGGTTTGATCAGTGGGCAGGGAGGCACTTACTGTGTCTTCAATACCCTTATATCTGTTTTCCAACCTACTTTCTGTCTTTGTCTTGGAATGAGATTACTTTGTTTTGTCCTGGCCCTGGTCAGAGTTCTGGCTTGGAGGGAAACAGTCAAATGCATAGTTATTGTTTTGGGAGATGATATTTTTCCTTTGTTAATCATCTCTCTGTTATGTATTATTATTATATTTGTTATTTTGTATAATGTAAACATTTGAGTGTATTCCTCTTTGTTGAATTTTGTGCTTGTGTCCGGATGAGACTTATAGGTGATCTCAAACTAAGTACATTAGTGGTATGCTCTTGGAATATACATCTGATCCCTATTTTTCCCAGTTCCCTTATGTCTTACTTTTTCTTGGGTGCTTTAATTGTAATTCTAGAACTTTTTACTATCCCATTTTCTTCCTTTTTACTGGCGCTGATATGACCTTAATGGGTTGCAAGCGCCGTAAAACAATGAGTAAAAAAAAAAACCATATCGCTATCGATTTCCACGTCTTTGAATAAAAGACATGTTCAAAAACACTTAAATGGTACTTCTTTTTTAAAATCTAATGTTTAATGAAATTTGGTGCTTGATAGTCTGACGTCAATCCGATATCACTACGCCTTACTATTTATGGAAATTTTAAAAATGATGCCCTTCCGCCACAACATCATAAGATTTCGTCGCCTAGGCAATCCATTTAGGAATATAGATATTTCATCAAACAAGATGTCTGATGTCAACAGGAATCACCCATGTTGTCCAAGTGAGCAAATTGGAAGGGGGGGGGGGGAATAATAATCTTGCCCAAGGAAAAAAAACGAAAGTGCCTGAAGCCGGGCTCGAACCCGGGACCTTCTGAGTCACACACAGTACAATGCCTTTAACCACTCGGCCACTTCGCCCCCCCCCCCCCTCTATGGGAAAGGGTAGAATAATATATCAATAATAATAAATATAATTATATCATACACGCTGAGCTGCGGTTTTCTAGGTATACGCCGACCAAAAGCAGTTTTAGTTAGACTAAATACAATGCTATAAACCACTTCTGCAGAATGTATAGACTCAACGAACAACTTGATTATATGAATACCATTATAATATAAACTTACAATTTGATAAGGTTTGGATGAATGGAGTTTGACTGTAGAACATATCGTCATGATTTTCAAGTTGTTTTGACCAGTTCGAGCAGGTTTGGGTTCCGCGTGAAGAATTTTGCACGCCGAATTCCAACGTAATTTACTTGCGTGCGTTTTATAATACCAAGGTATTTTGGCACGACGTGGTGAAAGACATCCCAGAGTTCAGACAAGTCCGAGCTGTTCGATCGCCAAGACGTGTGTTCAAATTGGTTGCTGTGAGAAATAAGTTGATTGTGTCAGGCCGTCACAATGAGCGTCCAAGATTAAATTTGGGAGAGAAAATCTCTCTAAATTCTTGATCATCCATATTTATACCTTTCTGTGCTTTCAAGGAATTGAAGTAAGTACGATGATAATGATTTTAAACTTATTTGTCATGGAATAGATTAAGTATCGCATTCATCTTGTTTAAAGTTAGTTTTAACTTCGGGATCAGGAGAGCGGCTATGATAAATTGTATATAATTTACGTCAACAGATGTGATACTACTTTTTGAGGTTTGTCACTAGCCGACCACCCTTTGGTGTTATCTTCTAAATTTCAACGCTTCTGTCAGAGACATGATGCTACAAAGTCATATTTCCAAGAGATTTTTGTCAATGGCCTCAACCTATCCCAACCTATCCAGGCATACGTAGGTATAGAGTTGAAAAGTTGCTTGGAAAAGTTGCAGATTCCTTACTCAGAAGTTACCAAGATGATGAACGATTCCACCTCAATGTCAAGAAACTGGGATAAGCTCCTGCTGAGATGCCCAAGGTTTTACATGATTCATCAATACACGGGAATTTGTAATTCCCTCCATTGACATCTCTTCATTAGCCTTAATTTGGCACCCACCTGAAAAATGATCATGCTCACCAAATGTCATGCATAATTGAAATATCTTTTTTTTCACCAAATATTGCCAACATATATTTTATCTTATTATTTCTTCTTACCCTATTGAAAATTTGTTTCTCACTTAAAAGTTAGAACCATGTCTCTTGTTTCGTTTCTATCGTTTTTTATGAATAAGTTAGTTCCTATGCCATACATGAGAGCAGCGGCCTGAGAGCGTGGACGAAATGAGTCTTGCCCGAGGTCACCCATCGGAGACGATGGGATATGAACCTGGGATATGTCGGTGTACAGGTAAGTATTGTATTATTAAACCATCATCACGTGACTATCGGTCTTAATCTGGTTTTAAGTCTTAGTGAATACGATTCTGTAAATTGAGTTTAGAGTTAACAAATTCAGATCACACCAAAGTACCAAAACATACATATTGTTGCATTCTTTGACTTTCAGTATGCTTTTGATTCTCATCCACATCATTTCGATAACTAAATTCATACATAACATAAATGGGAAGATCAAAGCTAGATAATTTTTTTTTTTTTTAATCTCGAAAAGAGAGTAGATGGCTGTAAAGGACGTGATATCCTGTTTTAGACTACTTACGACTGGTGAGCCACAGGGAAGCGTCTTCTTCCCAATTTTATCCATTCTTCAATGATATTTCTGACAGAACATTTGCAAACAAGACTCAAATCTATTCTGCTCTACAAAACTGTCAAATTTTAATAAAGCGATGTGTACGTATATTATATACCCATCTAGTCAGGTTGAAATCTAACGGCAATCATTATTGAAGTTCTGAATATCAATACGTGTAACTTTCGATTAATATGCACGGTATTCTTTATCAGAAATCTCCGCTGTTCGACAAGGTTACCAAAACGTCTGTCCGCCTATCACACTTTTAAAATAATAAATGAGACTGAGACCAAATTGAGCAGCTTTCCATCAACTAGAGCTTTTAATTTAAATCAAGAAACAAAATCTAGACTTTAAATTGGATTTTCATTTTCTTTTTCACCTTGACTTAACGCCGTATTGAGACAATAAGTCACGTGTATTTCTCCCTCTTCGATTTCATTCAACAACGCATTAC
>NC_088366.1:235942-248442 GCF_034508935.2 Berghia stephanieae | reverse complement strand
CTGCCACATTTGCTTCCTACCGCCTGCCAGAGACTGGAGTAGAATATATTACTGCCTCCTGGTACATGGGTCTGCTGGTATTCCTTGTACAGCTTGTCTGACTCTTCCGACCAGCAACAGGTGTAAAATTTCCGTTTTCTCCGTGGATAGGAGCTATGCGCGCTCTTAACAAGCAGCCCATTAAATCTGATTATGTTACGGACTTGTCAGGTATGACAGGGCAGACTTGCTCGATATACGAAGTAATTTTTCTCCCAGTTAGCCTTCCTTAAATTCCTTTTTGGAGAGCTGGAGAGACTGTGTCCTCGGGATTGCCACCCCAGCTGTGACAAGTCTGTGCTGGTTAGGCAAGTCTCCAAGGACTGGCCGTTTAGCCTTCAATGGTTCTCCGTTCAATCCTTTCGTCCGTTATTTTTAACTTGCAAAATAATCTTAACCCTGACACAATTTTAATAAGATAATGCAATGTATTAAAACGTTCATTCAATCCTAAGTGGAAATTTTCTTTCGGGTCTAGAGCAAGGGAAGACAGAAATGACATAGGGGTTAGTCACAATACAATGATACAAAGCCAGGCAGAAATGACATAGGGGTTAGTCACAATAAAATGATACAAAGCCAGGCAGAAATGACACAGTGGTTAGTCACAATACAATGATACAAAGCCAGGCAGAAATGACATCGGGGTTAGTCACAATACAATGATAGAAAGCCAGGCAGGGAGAGGATCCTTGCTCCAGGTCACGTAGTGCGTTTGGAAAATCAAACCCAATATCATCTGGGGACTACACAGATATATCACAGTTGAGTCACACCAACCTATGCGATAGTAATAGAGCTGTAAAAGCCAAAGAAGAAGTGTCTGGCTGTCCCTTGATTTTAAAACAATCGTTAAACTTGTTAAAGGGAGCGTAACTCTGGACTTATTTTACTGTTATAATGATCCTGAATTTTTTGCAGATCCAAGTACGAGGCTACATATGATGAAAAACAAAGTCTGATTTCTGATTCTTTTGCATCGACGTCTTCAGTCGGAGACAAATGGCAGGTGTCCTTTAGTTCCGTCAGAAATAACGACGACATGGGCTACCATACCTCGGACAATTTCGGAAGGCTTAGACCTACAAGTTCAAGAGGTCAAGGTCGACAGAGCTCCGTCAGCAAAGATCTAATGGATAGGATATTTCAACTTTCCCAAAGCGGCGCCCATTCTCTAATGGAGGAAGAACTCAACAACGTGAATATGAAATCGGGAGGGATGGAGCAAGGAAGAGGCTTCGTGGAACTGACTGGAGATAAAGGATATTTTGGGAAGATGCGACATATCCTCAAGCAACAAGAGAAAAGGCTGGTTCTGTGCATTGGAAGTTTCTTCGCATTAGGAGCTCTTTTTGCTTTCAACATGTACTCTGTCAACTTTGTCAGTGAGTGCCATTCCATTTACTATAGTATGAATTCAAGCTTATTTTGTTCTAAATGTCTTGTTGCCATCAAATGTAAAATGTTAGGAAAAGACGATAAAGAGGATTGATTTTAATTGAATTTAAGTGACGTAGTCTAAGAGTTGTAAAAACGATGCTAGTCAATGAGATTTGTACAGAAAACCAGGCTCCAGATCCTTACGTTTCTCGCGTCGAACACAATTAGAATTGGAAATATATTTAGTTACATTTAAAGCCTGTATGCGTATTCAAAGAAATGAAACTCAATTTATGTCCTTTCGTCTCATTTCATTTTAAATGCCATTAAAATAGTTTCACAATTTTAATCCATCTCTCTCCAGCCGCTTCCATCTGTGACGGGGACCCGACATCCTCTCCAGGTAGTGAGAAATACAAGAATTATCTCCGTGGAGTCAAGATTGGATCTACAGGCCTTTTAGTGTTTTATGCCTCCTTTGTCGTTGGTACCACTGTCCAGGATATTCTTTTACGGAAAGTAGGTAGGTAGACTTTTGATGTTTTATACCTCTTTTGTCGTTGGTACCACTGTCCAGGATATTCTGTTACGGAAAGTAGGTAGGTAGACTTTTGATGTTTTATACCTCTTTTGTCGTTGGTACCACTGTCCAGGATATTCTGTTACGGAAAGTAGGTAGGTAGACTTTTAGTGTTTTATGACTCCTTTGCTGATGTCAGACTATATAATTTTAAGGATTTTCAAGTATTATTAAATTCTTGTGAGGGTAAATTGTTGATTTATTTTTATCTCCAAAAAATACGAATTTTTATATTAGTAAGTAGGCAGGTTTGTAAATACGATTATTGTCAGCAACTCAGTGACATGTTGACCCGTCACAATCTTAAAGGATGTCAAAACTCAGTGACATGTTGACCCGTCACAATCTTAAAGGATGTCAGAACTCAGTGACATGTTGACCCGTCACAATCTTAAAGGATGTCAGAACTCAGTGACATGTTGACCCGTCACAATCTTAAAGGATGTCAGAACTCAGTGACATGTTGACCCGTCACAATCTTAAAGGATGTCAGAACTCAGTGACATGTTGACCCGTCACAATCTTAAAGGATGTCAGAACTCAGTGACATGTTGACCCGTCACAATCTTAAAGGATGTCAGAACTCAGTGACATGTTGACCCGTCACAATCTTAAAGGATGTCAGAACTCAGTGACATGTTGACCCGTCACAATCTTAAAGGATGTCAGAACTCAGTGACATGTTGACCCGTCACAATCTTAAAGGATGTCAGAACTCAGTGACATGTTGACCCGTCACAATCTTAAAGGATGTCACCAACTCGTACAGTTGAGCTCTTGAGCTTTTATATAGTTCAATATCCACTAAACGTGCTCAAAGCGCTTTACAAGGGTCCCTGACGAACAGCAACACGTAACATGTAGATGAGACATGACGCCTGTTAGGCGATATTACATTTTTTTCTGACAGAGACAAGGCTGTTCACGACCAGGTACTCATTTTATACCTGAGTACGGTGAGAGAATGTGAGCAAAGAGCCTTTTCCAAGGACTCAACTATGCGCCATGCAAGGCTCGAACCCAGGACATTGCAATCCAAAAACGATTGTCATACCACAAGAACACATACGCTAATATAAACAATGCTGATGACTTATCCATCGTTTATGATTGGTTACAATTTGATTGACAGGTTGGTGGGTGGAGACTTCGATCATGTTCACCCTCTACATCATCGTCAGCATCACGTGTGCCATCACCAAACTGGAATGGGTCTACTACATCTGTGCCTTCACCAATGGCTTGCACAGGGCGGTCATGTTTACCGTCCCTTACATCATGGCCTGTAGATTATTGACGGTAAGTCTAGGCGGGTCACTGATTGGACTCCGCAGTGCACTCTATCTATCTGATGACTTTTTTTATAAGCCCGAAACTTTACTCCATTCACTGCACGTTTTAATCCTTACCAAACTGGAAAGTCGTCACATTCGTTACGATGCAACTAATAATTTATTTTCTTATAGTTATAGCCATAAAAACTCGACATTGTGTTGCAGAGCTCATTTTTCTGAACAAAATACAGAATATACTCCTTGCTATATTGTGTGAAAAAATATATTTATGTGATGGGTGGGTATGAAGTTTCGGGTAAAAGTTTGAAAATAGCTGGTAGGGAGAGAGTTAAGGGTCCTGATAGTTCAGTGATAGAACACTCGACTCCCAAACAAACGAACTGGTTTAAAGCATAGAGTGACAACAAAGAAAACTTGATTAGAAACCATAAATAATCAATTCATTTTAAAATGTTTTGTTCATGATTTTTGTGATAACCATAAACGTGCCTTTAAGATGAAATATATTCGTCCATGTCTTGTTGATGAATCGAAAAGAAAAATAGGGAATGATAATGCCAGCTCATTCACAACTTCCAGTCCTAAACTCATGTAAAGTGTGCACCTGTCTTCCATAGAACTGGATACACGCTGTCTACATCTGGCGAATCAACGCGCGGAAGACGATCTTCCTTGACAACAAAAACTTATTTAATCTAGGAAGAACAGAAGAATCAAAGGGCAATAAAATATACGGAGTATGTACCGTCCTGCAGAGGAGTGGCATGGTTGACACTTCCAAGGAGTTTGGAATCGGAAGCAAATGATATTTTACGTCGTGACTATTGACTATTGCGATCCCTTTCCAAACTATGTAGAGTTCTTCAAGGCACTAAAAGTTACTTGTGACCACATCTATACATTTATACGTCTGTCAAGGAGGGCTTTAGAAAGGAGGTTCGCCTTGGATTTTCAGCCCCCGCTAGTGGGGGCCATTGGTTGGATAACGATTTCAAGCCAAACTACCACTTTTCTGCCTTGGTACAATTTCCTTGAATGCGCAATAATTGATTCTGTTCTTATAATTTCGGTACTTTATAATAATTGGTTAATTGGCGACCATAAGTTTTAAATAATATTTCTTATGTCTTGAATGATATGAAAATATACAAAAAGTAGTGAACTAACAAAAATTTTACAGGAAAGTATGAACTATTTTTCTATGACGCCCTCTTACAAACTGAGTGATTGGGTTTGTTATCTTTTTTTGAAATCGAAAGTACGAATCTGATTTCAATACCTTTAATAACTATGGCTAATTTATCGAACCAGAATCTTTGAATTGTGGTAAGTACCAATAATAATTGCGTAATAATTATTTAAGACATGTTTACAATTAGCATCTGGCTGTAGTTCCTGCAGACGATAGTTGGACCCATTGTCGTGCTTGCTCTGTCGAGTCGCACATATATTATTATGGTGATCAGAATCAGACTCCGACATCCTGATTCGGATTACTGTTCCTTATTTTATTATGAATTATGGCCTGTGGCTTTATATTTTATTCTATATGGTTAACTGATAAATATTGACTTTATTGTATTAGAGGGCCCCTTTGCTCGTCACGTCAGATTCACAACTTTAACTTGAACAGTCCTTTCTATTTCTACTATCTAGAAGTTGCTAGTTAGTGGATCTGACTAATATTACATATCATATTCATATATTATGGAACTTGGACTCTGACTCTGAATATATAGTTATGCCCATTACATGGATCTGGTGTTGCTGATATGACTGTCAATCGTATGGGACTAGTAACTAAGACTCTTAATATATAGTTTTGCCTCATTGATCTGAGATGTTACTGTTACAGTTACACTCACTCACTCTATTACTATTATCGCTGTGACTATGGAAAGGAATTATGGATCTGATGCTACTCCATTGACTGAAAGGAATGAACTAGTAGTTTGAATATATAGTTTTGTCTCATTGATCTAAGATGTAACTCTATTAATTAACTCTATGACTATGGAAGGGAACTATGGATCTGATTCTGATGCTACTCATTGACTGTAAGGAATAACTATAGTAGTCAGATTTTTTTATGAATGGCGCGTGTTTTTCTAGTTTTTCTCAGATGTCCCTCTATCAAAAGTTGTAAAACTTTGTGTCAACCTCCGAATAAATTTCTATGAACTGAATAAACATCTTGGCCCGTATTGTGATGCCATATCACAAAAAAGATTTCTTCTTCACGACCTATAAAAATCTACTTTAAAACCCCTGTCATAAAATTAGAGATCTTACTCTGCTAAAAATGTAAACATTTTCGCACCACAATGTAAGATGAATTCATCGTTTTTCAAAATAATCTTGTGACACGGTAGTTCCGCCTAGTGGTTATGAGTTCATATCATACTATTTTCTGAATAAAAGCAACACACATTAACTGTTATAAAGTAACAACTAATGTAGTTTGTATCCCATTTTGACTTTGTAATTTATTGCTTTTTATTTACATCACGTCGCAATTACCGAAGACTGAAATGAATCTCTAGCTTTAACTCATTTGAACTAGTGATTAAATACTCAAAATTGTCAAATTAACAATGAATGTTTATATTTAACTTTGAAAAATTGTATCTATGCATGAACGTTTCACACAGCATTTTAAGTTTTCTTTTAAACCTATAAGCTCTTAAAAAATACGATATGATACGGAATATCTTTCGGTTCCTTTCTCGTAAAGCTGCGAAAAGAAGTCTACTTGTATCTATCGATAAGTCATTAATTAAAGAGGACAGCTATGGAATTGGAAATTCACAATCAACCCTGAGTTTTGCATGTTATTGTTGTTGAACACAAGCACATTTTGTGGAAACACTGTATCATAAATTGATGAATTTCTACTTTTGACTGGTCTACATTAAATTGATGTAATCCTCTTTGGCATAAATAACAAGCTATTTCTCAAAAATTTGAACCCAAAATAATGTTGGAAGTGCGTCATGTTCACTTTTATTTGTATTCATCAATAACGTATATTGATTGTTATAAAATGTAAACTTGTCTGTCGTTCCTTCATATTCGGATTCTGTACGAACATCATATAAGTTTCAATTAACTGAAAGTTCCATTTTAACAAATTCTTTCAAAATGGATAAGCGGAAAATCATAATTTCGACACTATAAATCATTTTTGAGTTCCGATCCTTACCAGTTATCGATTTTAATATACGTAGCTGTAATAAGAGAAATACTTTCCTGATGGTTTTTTTTAATTCGTGAAAAAAATATTTTTATTAAGACAAAATGAGCCAGAAGTTCATACAAATTTTTGCAGCTTTACATCGTGAACAGCTAGCTGAGAAAAAGAAAAAAAATACGCGCCTCTTATTAAAAATCCAACTATTGAACTCTGAATATGTCTCATTGATCTGATATGTTACTTTATTAATTAACTCTATGAATATGGAATGGAATGGAACTATGAATTTGATGCTACTCCATTGACTATATTGAATGAACCAGCACTCTGAATGTTTTTCCTCACATGAACTTTTGCCTCTTGTGGGTCTGATGTTCATGGACGTGATTTGTTAGCAAATTCAAGATTGGGAAAATTGTGGTGTTGCGAATTGCAATGGTAACTACAATAAAGCCAGCAAATGTTGTGTGTTCAGATTGCCTAAAGAGGAACCAGAACGGTAAACACGGTTAAATAAACTCCCTCCTCGTGATGATATTGAATCACATCCGACAAAATTTGTTATTTGTGAAAGACATTGGTCTGCAGGTGTTCCAAGGAAAATTCTACCTGGTAGACCGATCGTCCCTTATAGGGATGAAATAGTGTTCAAAAAATTAATAAATTCTAGAGATCCCAATTACAACTGCTATGTAGTGCATCCCTTAGTAGATATTTTGGTATTCATATTTTTCTTGGGATCATCCTCCGCAGATTACCTCCCCTTGTTGATATTGTACATCTCCTTTCCCCTTCATCTAATTGTTCACCTTCATCTTCATCATCACTTTACATGTACATTCATTAATCAAGCTTCTAAAGAAATCATCCTGAATCAATCACTATAAGGTCAGTTTTTAGAATATCTAACTACTCATCCTTTCCGTTTCTTGGCTACTCCTATTCACTGCTGATAATAGTAATCATTAAATATTTTTTGGACCCAGAATTCACAATCACTCTCTAAAATGGTAGATCTTGCCATATAATGCCCCTGCTGTTATTTTGGTTTGAATTTTCTAGCGTTGCCTGAAGATTCCATATGAATGTCCTTTCAGTATAGTTGTAATTGTAAATACGGCTATGTTGTCTTCTGGTATGACACTCGCTTTCGGATCTGAAGGTCCTGGGTTCGAACCTCGTTTGGCGCAATGTTGAATCCATGGAAAAGGCTCTTTAGTCACATTCTCTCGCCGTACTCGGGTGTAAATTGAGTCGAAAAATAATGAATATCGCCTAACAGGCGTCATGTCATGTCTTGTTCTACATGTTACGTGTTGCTTGTAGTTAGGAAGCCTTTGTAAAGCGCTTTGAGCACGTTTCGTGGATATTGCGCTATATAAAAACTCAAGTTTTTTATGTTTTTATTTATTTTAAAAAATTGTTTATCGATTTAATCTTTTATTTTCCTTGTCGATTTGAACAGGAAAACAAGGACGACACAGACTCGCCAGAACAAGGGAAAACCAAGAGTCAACACAACGGAGACATCGCGCTGGTGGCAGCCATGTTGCCCTTGAGTCTGGTCATGTGTGCTATGGTCATCGGACCCATGATTCAACTCACCGGAGATGCGGCCACGCCCCTTTACTTTAGTGGTGTGAGCGCCGCATTTGGGTTTCTGTTGTTTTCCTTGCTTAGAAAGTACTAGAAAGGTATAAATCATGGACTGGTCTAGAAAGACAGAGAGATCATGTGACATGGGGGGGGGGGCGAGAGTAAAGAGGGAGAGGGAGAGAAAGAAAGAAAGAAAGAAAGAGAGAGAGAGAGAGAGAGAGAGAGAGAGAGAGAGAGAGAGAGAGAGAGAGAGAGAGAGATGTAGTTATAGTAGCAACAGTAGTAGTAGTAGTAGTAGTAGTAGTAGTAGTAGTAGTAGTAGTAGTAGTAGTAGTAGTAGTAGTAGTAGTAGTAGTAGTAGTAGTAGTAGTAGTAGTAGTAGTAGTAGTAGTAGTAGGAGTAGTAGTAGTAGTAGTAGTAGTAGTAGTAGTAGTAGTAGTAGTAGTAGTAGTAGTAGTAGTAGTAGTAGTAGTAGTAGTAGTAGTAGTAGCGTGAGGGGAGAGGGAGAAGGAAGAGAGAGAGATTCAGAGAGGGGGTGAAAATTGATAGATATATAGATAGATAGATAAATGGATAGGTAGATAGATAGATGGATAGATAGACTGATAGACAGATAAATGATAGGAGAGAGAGAAAGAGAGAGAGAGAGATAGAGAGAGAGAGAGAGAGAGAGAGAGAGAGAGAGAGAGAGAGAGAGAGAGAGAGAGAGAGAGAGAGAGAGAGAGAGAGAGAGAAGTCAATTAATTTATCAATGAAACCACTTGTAAGTTTGTGTCATATATTTAAAATATTATACACGGGTATACCTCAATGTATGTGTATATATATGTGTTGTGTCTTGGGGATGGAGGACTTGTTTTGTGTGTGTAATGTGTTTGTGTGGTCGTCGGCACGTCCCGTGTGTTTATTTATCGTTATTAATTTATTTAAACAGCAATAAATAGTACGTTATTTTACTCGTCTAATCATAATGGCATTTCTTTGACAAATAAAGATCTATAAAAATTACCGATTCCTTGGAATGTCAGTCCTTATTATACCTTATAATTAAGCTTTTATACAGCGCAATATCCACTAAACGTGCTCTAAGCGCTTTACAAAGTGTCCCTGACCAACAGCAACACGTAACATGTAAAACGATGTTACATGTTGCTGTCAGACGATATTACATTTTTTTTCTGACAGAGTCAACGCTGTTAACTGCCAGGTACTCATTTTACACCTGAATACGGTTAGAAAATGTGAGTAAAGAGCATTTTCCAAGGACTCGACTATGAGCCGAGAGAGGCTCGAACCCAGGACTTTCCAATCCGAAAGCGAGTGTCATAGCACAAGACCACATAGCCGCATACATTCTTGTTTTTGCTATTGGACGCTTTCGTTTGCCATTTTCTTTCATCTGATTCTTTCTCTTCATTTTTATCTAGAAACGGGATTATCAATTTAGGGTTTAATACCAAATTAAAAAAAAAACAACTTGATATATTTACAAAGCTGTTTGGCATGGAGAAATCTGGTTTGGTATTTTGTGATTTTTTATTTTTACTGGGGAAAAGTGTATTTGTCATAGAAATGCAATTTGATTCATCGAGTTTCTTAAAAAACATTCTGAACCGCTCGTCATAAGATTTGTAAAGATAACGATGTGAACCTCCAGTATTATGTAGATGACAGAGATATGGAAAGATAACGATGTGAACCTCCATTATTATGTAGATGACAGAGATATGGAAAGATAACGATGTGAACCTCCATTATAATGTAGATGACAGAGATATGGAAAGATAACGATGTGAACCTCCATTATAATGTAGATGACAGAGATATGGAAAGATAACGACGTGAACCTCCATTATTATGTACCGTAGATGACAGAGATATTAAATTTACATTTTGACTTTATTCTAGAACAATGGATAATGGATGAATCAATAGATGAAAAGAATTAATGAATGAATAAATAAATAAGTTTCTACATAACGAAAGTCATAAATAGATAAATAAATAAATAAATAAATAAATAAATAAATAAATAAATAAATAAATAAATAAATAAATAAATAAATAAATTAAAAAATAAAAATAAATAAATAAATATCAATTTCATATATTCATACCAAAGGCACGTTTGTCTTGAGTTTCTATTTAAAAAGAAACAACAACACCGAAATAACCCAAGTGTCAGCCGTAGCGCAGCGCCGCAAAATTATTGCTCTGGGAAGAAAAGAACTAAATGTTGATAGCGGGGCGGGGCTCGAACCCGGTTTCCCTTGGATTGGATTTGCAATGCGCTATCAACTCGACCATCTCGCCCCAGCCTCTAAGATCGTAATGATAATTTATGACTCATCATCTCACCCCAGTATGAAGTCGGTGTGAGTAGGATGAAGAATATAGACTTTTAAAATTAAAATGACTAAAGAGAAAATAAAAGCAACACCCAATTCTGCCCACCGTGCTATTTGAGGTCGAGGTTCACTGATTTCTTGGAATATTTTTTCTTGTACTTTTCTTTCTTTTCATACACACAAACTGTTCAGATCTTTATTTGAGATTATGTGTACATGTGGTATTATCAGATATTTTCAAGGAGAAGTCCTTGTGTTACGACTTTTTACCGATCAAGGCAATATTTTTAAAAACCTCATAAATCAAAACCCACTCCCACAAAGAAAGATGACAGAGTTAAAAATAACAAGAAAATTACCAAATCTTTGCGTCAATCCAGTACCAAAGCAAAAAGGCTAAGGCACGTATCAAATTTGAGAGAAAGTTTTGCAAAGTGCTAGCCTTGACAAGAGAGAGGTTTCAACTCAAATGTCCGCACCTAGCAAGTCGGTGGAAAAGAAAAATATGACTAGGAAAGTCCCAATTGGTAGTCGGAGGGCTCGATCACAAAAACGTGATTACAGCAGCGCTGAAAAACGGCGTCAGATAACGATTACAAACAGTCAATTGATAGGAAGGGAAATTATAAAAGCAACGACACCAGTTCCACTGATTCAGAAATGAGAGTTAAAAAATTCATGCACGAGTGATGAGCACCAGCAATTTCTCAGAAGCACAAAGATTCGCAATCCCAAAACAATAAAAAACCATCGACAATTTCAACTAGTAAACGCAGTTGTCCAAACTAAGAATTATTGATGACCTAACCTCCACCAGTTTCATCTATAAATTCTAATGATAAAAATGGATCTATCAAGATTAAACAGATATCAAACAAAGATGAGAATGGTGAAACGTGTAATGATAACAAATGTCTTCTGCGAAAATCGGTTCTGGACGACGTCGTTAGTCAATTGAATATAGGATCCTCGTTTCTCAAGAAAACCCAATCATAAGATTCAGATTGTTCGCCAATGACAAAGCCCAACGAACGCATAGGAGTCTCGAACCTGGCCATCGATGTCGTGTGCATCTCATCTGTCTATCAGAACACTATCAGCCATTGCTCCGCGTCTACATACAATGCCGAACATTCTGAGTGTGTTTTTGGCGATCTTCAGGATTTGGCGTCACTCGTAAACGGCGTTAGAGAGTAGGGCGTAATCTGCTTTAGGTTAGGATTCAATAAATTCGGAGTCATGGCCAAATGTGACCCACGGCTCCCAACTGGTTTTATGTCGGTTTGAACCAAATGCTGATAAGAACATTTCTAATTGAAATAATCAGATATATAAATGTGTAGCTTTTCGTACTTCTTCTTCTTCTTCTTCTTCTTCTTCTTCTTCTTCTTCTTCTTCTTCTTCTTCTTCTTCTTCTTCTTCTTCTTCTTCTTCTTCTTCTTCTTCTTCTTCTTCTTCTTTCTTCTTCTCTTCTTCTTCTTCTTCTTCTTCTTCTCTTCTTCTTTCTTCTTTCTTCTTCTTCTTCTTCTTCTTCTTCTTCTTCTTCTTCTTCTTCTTCTTCTTCTTCTTCTTCTTCTTCTTCTTCTTCTTCTTCTTCTTCTTCTTCTTCTTTTCTTTTTTTTTATTATTATTATTATTATTATTATTATTATTATTATTATTATTATTATTATTATTATTATTATTATTATTATTATTATTATTATTATTATTATATTATTATTATTATTTATTATTATTTTATTACCACTATTTTAATTACTTTTTTCCCCTATTACAAGAGCTGTAACCCAACAATAATTGCCTATTTGGACAATCAAGATTATTATTATTATTATTATTATTATTATTATTATTATTATTATTATTATTATTATTATTATTATTATTATTATTATTATTATTATTATTATTATTATTATTATTATTATTATAATCAGGGCTGAGAATGACTGGTCACAAAAAAGGAGGAAATTTTTCATCATGAAGATCATGACCCATCCCTGCGACCATAACCTATAAATTTGAATTTCACTAAAATCAGGGGTGAAAATGACCGGTCACTAAAA
>NC_088366.1:228442-233442 GCF_034508935.2 Berghia stephanieae | reverse complement strand
TGCAAGACCCATCTATGCGACGATAACGTATAAATTTGAATTTCATTAAAATCTACTGAGATGCAATCCAAAATGCGTCTCGCAATAATTTCTGTCACCACTTGGAGGAATTTCAAAAGTTGAAAGTGTAATTACAACATATTGTACTTGCAGTTAAAAAAGGTAGCGGTAGGGATGATGATGCAGTGGTGGTTGTAGTAGGGTCGTGATAAGGATGATGATATGGTGGTTGTAGTTGTAGAGGTGTTGGGAATGATCGTGTGGTGGTGGTTGTAATAGTTGTGGAAGGGATCATGTGGTGGTAGTATTAGTAGTGATAGTTGGGATGATGTGGTGGCGAAGGATGTAGTTGTATTGGTAATAGGAATGATTATGTGGTGGTGGTTGTTGTAGTAGTGGTTGTAGGGATCAGTGATGATAATGATAATTTGTAAAAAAAAGGAGCAAAATCTCTCGGCCCGTCTGTCAAGCCCAAATCTAATGCAAAAAATAACACAGCTTTTCATTGTTATTTAATATTACGTAATATATTACTAACTTCTAAAACACGTCTATTCTGATCACAGGATATTACTGACTTTTTGTAAATATAATTTTTAAATTATCATTTCCAATTAAAAATTTTAGAGCTCTATAATGCTTCCCACTATATCAAGAGATTATAATAAACTTTTGGCCAAAAGGAGGTATTTTTTATACTACAAACACGGCTAGTGTGTGTGTATTACTGCAACCTTGTGGTTATGCAGCTTATGATAAGAATCTTTAATCAATTGCAAAACATATTCCATCAAATGAGCGAATCTAAATCAAGCCTTTAAAAAAAATATTACTTAAATCAGCCAAACTTACTGTTGTATTTTCTCTCTATTACAAAGTGATATCTATAAATATAATAATGTGAAGTGAGAAGGTTGGCTGAGAAATAAAATATGGAAAAGAAAGAAAGAAAAAGAGTGAGAGATAGATAGATAGATAGATAGATAGATAGATAGATAGATAGATAGATAGATAGATAGATAGATAGACAAAGAGAGAGAGAGTGAGAGAGAGAGACCACTCTGATTTTTGTTTTAATTGGTAATTAGAGATAAGTTATAATGAATTCAATTGAATTCAGAACAAACAAACAAACAAACAAACAAAAAAGGAGTACAAAGCTAAATGGTACAAAAATATTGATACCCATTTGCTCCATCCCCTTCCCTTTTGATCATCTTTTCATCCAAGGCCGTCATGGGTTAGTACCACTATTCACATTTGGCACCAGTGTGTCTAGACTAATGTCATGGCCATGGGAATGTCATCAAAAATCATGCAGCTGAGCAGAGGTGTCAAAAAATGACAAAAGACATATTGGTGATTTTTCAGCTAAATTACCTCTTAGCCGAAAATGTTTGACACGGCATTAACAGTTGAAAATTTCAGAAAAATCCTAAAATCGCGGAATTCCGCGGAAGATTATCATCACTGAGGGATGATGGTGTGATGGTAGTTGTAGTAGTAGTGGTTGTAGCTGTAGTGGTGGTGATGGTCGGGATGATGATGTGGTGGTAGTTGTCGTAGGGATGGTGGTGGTGGTAGGGATGATGATGGGGGTGGTTGTAGTATTAATGGTGATAGGTAGGAATGATGATGTGGTGGTAGTTGTGGTAGTGATGGTGGTGGTGATAGAGATGATGATGTTGTGGTGGTTGTAGTAGTAATGGTGATAGGGATGTTGATATAGTGGTTGTGGTGAGTCTTTTTAAAAGGCGGAATTGTGATGGTGATGGGCGGCGATAAAACACCGTTTAGGCGGAAATCCTCCTTTAGGCGGAAGATTCTCAGCCCTGAATAATGGAAAATCTCAAAAAGTAGAAAAATCGACTTAACGAGTGTTGGAAAAAAGCCTTCAACTGAAGTGGAATGGCTCGATGTTCTAAGTGATCAATTACATGGGCTTGACACCTGTTGATAATTGCACAGTCATATACACACCATACACAAGCACACAAACACACACGCGGCACACACACACACACACACACACACACACACACGAACACAACACACTTCAGTCCCATTTCAATTAAGGAGGCTCGACTGTGTGTAAATAATTGGACTTATTATGCAAATAAATAACTTACCTTATCTTAATTGGAAAAGAACAAAGAGATTTAGTTTTACATTAATTGAAAACAATAGCCTTTGTATGCACAATCAATATCATGAGACCTGAGATTGCCACAGGTTGATAATTGCACTCATACTGTCTCGCCACATTTTTGTTTTGCTTTTGCTGTTTTTTGTTGTTGTTGTTTTTTGTTTTTTGTTTGTTTTTGTTTTGTGTTTTGTTTCTTTTTTCCACGTTAAAAAAAACCTTGTGGGTACCCAGTAAGCGGTGGCTTACCAGACATATGATCGGGATAAGTGTTTTTGAACCCTCTTTCAGGCGCCAGGTTATATTGACTTTCACTTCATCCATTACAAGATAGGTAAGTCCTTGTGAGACGCCAACAAACCAATATGGTCATATGAAGGTCAACTGGTTAGCCTTTTGCCGTTATGTATGCACTTAATTGCCCCCACTAAACGCCAAACGCCAAGGCTCTGATCAATTAGGATTTGTAGGTCCTGTCGATCTAATTTGCCGGGCTCTCTGTAAATGATTGGACCTGATATACAAATAAATTATCTACCTCACCTTAATTAACACTCGATTTTGGATCGGAAGGTCCTGTGTTCAAGTCCCGATGGCGCAAAGTTGTGTCCTTGGAACAAGCTCTTTACTCACATTATCTCAGCGTATTTAATTATAAAAGGAGAACTTGGCCGTTAACAACGTTGTCTCTTACCAGAAAAAGAAATGTAATATTGCTAAACATTGGTCCTGTCTCCTCCTAAATGCTAGGTGTTGCAGTTGATTAGGGACTCCTTGTGAAGCGTTTTGAGCACGTGTAGTGGATATTGCGCAATATATAAAAATATTCGGTAATTGACAAAGAGTTTCCGTTTAAGCCTATTAAAAAACATTAACCTTTGTAGATCGACGTCATTGGTATCATGTGACTGGAAAAAGCTTTTGTATGCTGTATGCCATCAGTATAGTGTTACTGGAGATAGCAGTTTTTAAATCAGATTATGTAAACAAACCACCAAATATTATTTGACACTTTTTGATGATTGCATTTACACACCTCGTGATAGATCATTCTCGATATCAATCAACTATACAGGATACGCCTGCAAAACCAACATACAAAACAGGATAGCATCTCCAACCAAACCACCAAAGATGGAACGATAATAAAACAACAAGCGTCAGAAATAAATACAAATGCAGAACCCAGACAACGTGATCACTAAACTGTAATTGAATCAACACATTTTTTACCTATCCATACATGCTCAGAAACACACACATACAAACGCACACATAAACACACACACACGCACGCACACATAAACACACACAAAGAGAAACATACCTACGTCTAACACAATGTTTTTATAAAACCATAATACTATGTAAATTATACAAATCGTCGATTAAAGCAACACAAAGACGACTTTTTATTACTCTGTACGAATACATCTTGCAACTTACAGTAATGAACACAATCAACACAATATCTGACCCATCACATCAAAACGGTATTATAGCAGTATGATTAAAATTTTGAAAATTGAATTGATAGACAAAAATCTCAGACTTGCGCTGAATTTGTATGTTTTATTGTGGATAATGAATATCATATTTGAGTGTGCTAGATACCATGTTTGAAGGTTTTATTGAGGAGAATGAAAATCATATTTGAGTGTGCTTGATACGAGGCTTGTATGTTTTATTGAGGAGAATGAATATCCTATTTGAGTGTGCTGATTACCATGTTTGTATGTTTTATTGAGGAGAATGAATATCCTATTTGAGTGTGCTGATTACCATGTTTGTATGTTTTATTGAGGAGAATGAAAATCATATTTGAGTGTGCTAGATACCATGTTTGTAGGTTTTATTGAGGAGAATGAAAATCATATTCGAGTGTGGTGGATTCCATGTTTGAAGGTTTTATTGAGGAGAATGAAAATCATATCAGTGTGGCTTTAATTTGACTTTTCAGCATCTGGTTCATCCGCACATTAAAAAACCCTTTTGAGACGATGGGTCACATACTTATTGTATGAATATCAAACTGTCTATCTCACAGTCAGAGCAACCATTGACTAAATTATGAAATATGTCCTCAGAAGAAAAAATCTACTTCACATCACTCATCCAAAAGTGACCGCACTACGCAAACTGAAATAAACTCACATCGGATGTAGATTCATGAACACGTATGTAGATACAAAATACCATACATACCAAAATCATACAAGAAACAATCGGAAGCAGAAATTTAAATATTATTATAATTTTTATTTTATTATTATTAATTTATTATTATTATTTTATTATTATTATTTTTTATTATTATTATTTTTTTTATTAAAATTAAAATTTTAATTTATTAAAAAATAAAAAAAATAAATAAAATAATAATAATAATAATATAAAAAATAATAATAATAAAATTAAAAAATTAAAAAAAAATAATAAAATAATAAAAAAATTAAAATAAAAAAATTAATAAAAATATAATAAAAAAAAAATAAAAATAACAATAATGTAATTTAAAAAAATAAAAATAAATAAAAAAAAAAATAAAATTTAAAATAATAAAAATAATAAAAAAATAATAAAAAATAAAAATAAAAAAAAAAATAATAAAAAAAATAATAATAAAAAAAAAATTTAAAAAAAACAACAAATAATAATACTAAAAAATAAAAAAAATAATAAAATAATAAATAAATAAAATAAAAATAAAAAATTTAACAAAATAAAAAAAATAATAATAAATTTAAAATAATAAAAAAAAATAAAAAATAATAAAATAAAAAAAAAATAATAATAAAAATAATAATAATAAAAAATAAAAACAAACAAAATAAAAAAAAAAAATAATTAAAAAATT
>NC_088366.1:219097-221597 GCF_034508935.2 Berghia stephanieae | reverse complement strand
GTTGTCATTGAGATATTGTGGCTTTTAAAAATTAGACTCATTTTATTTAAACTATCTTTAGCTCTTGCAATTCTTCGTTTTATTTCTGTGTTGCATCTGCCATCTGATGTTATTATGTATCCAAGATATTTAAATGCCTGAACTTGTTTTATAGTTTTTCCATTGCTTATTAAGGTACATATTGGATTTCTTTCTCTCCTTGATACAACCATGCATTTTGTCTTTTTTACATTTAAGTATAACCCCATACGTTCACTCTCTGTGACTATTTTATTGAGGAGTAATTGTAAACTTTCTTTTGAGTCTAAAATTAGTGCTGTGTCATCTGCATATCTTATATTATTGATATTCTCACCATTGATCTTAATGCCTTGACTATCTCCTAAAGTTCTAATAATTGTTTCGCTGTAGATATTGAAAAGGTCTGGTAACAAAACCCATCCTTGTCTAACACCTCGTTTAATTTGTATATATTTACTTAATTTTCCTTCAATCCTGACGGCTGCAATTTGTTTCAAATATAAAATGAAGTTAGGCAAAGCAACAGGCCCTGATAAAATCTCAATAGAAATTATCACAACATTAGAGGATTTAGGTTTAAACACAGTGACAAATCTATTGAATAAGATATATGACATTGGTGAAATTCCAGATTATTTATTAAAGTCAGTGTTTATAACACTTCCAAAGTCGCCAGGGGCCACGGGATGCGAGTTACACCGAGCGATTTGTCTCATGAGTCACTTCACAAAAATTCTCTTAAGAGTACTAATGAACAGAATGAGGAAAAGTATAAAACCAGAGATATCAAGAACTCAATTTGGATTTGTCCCCGACAAAGGTACAAGAAATACTATTTTCACCTTATCAATGTTGATGGAAAGATGTGTTGAAGTCCAGAAAGACGTATTTTTTTGCTTTATTGATTACTCAAAGGCATTTGATAAAGTTATACATTGTGAGCTATTTAATATACTTGAAGGACTAGACATAGACGTAAAAGATCTTAGAATTATTAGAACCTTATAATATTGGAAACCCCAGACTCATAAAAGCAATTTAATCATTGTATTCCTATTCCTGCACTGTTGGGTACTTATATACCCTATACTCTATACTTTATATGAGAAATATATAATTACTGTATGTAGTGTGATATCCAGATTCAATCTGAATTATCATTTTTATGCAGATGATACGCAAATATATGATTCAGCACCCCTTAGTAATTTACAGTTCTTAATACAACGAATTACGAGCTGTTTTAATGAGATTAAATCTTGGATGTCCACAATAAGTTAGAATTAAATGATAGTAAAACTGAGATTTTAATGTGTGGAAGGCCGAGTATCCTTAAACAGGCAAATAAATCACCTATTACTCTCGGAAATAGCACAATAGAATTTTCAAATAAAGCAAAAAAACCTTGGCGTCATCAGTGATAAAGATCTTTCCATGACAAGCCACGTGAATAACACCATACAATCTATGTACATAGAAATGAAAAAAATAAGCAAAATTCGTAATTTAATACCGAAGCATATAACAGAACTTTTAATTAATTCCCTGGTTTTATCTAAATTGGACTATTGTAACTCCCTTTGGGCGAATTTAGCTAACGACAAGATCAGCAAACTTCAGGTTGCTCAAAATAACGCAGCCAGGCTCATTGTACGCAATACAAAAAATACCCGTCAGCAACTCTTCTTCTCCGTGAGTTACATTGGCTTCCTGTTGAAAAAAGATTTGCCTATAAGATTTGTACTGTTGTCTACAAATCCCTGAGCACGAACAGTCCCTCCTATATTAAAGACCTTCTAAACATATATGTCCCCAATAGAAACTTGAGGTCAAGCAGTGACCAATCAATCCTTGTCAAACCTAAGCCATTGCGTAAAATAGGTGAACAGTCTTTTCAATTTTCGGCCCCCCATTTTTGGAACTCTCTCCCGTCACACGTGAGATGCTCGGATTCGTTGACAACGTTCAAATCTCGCTTAAAGTTTTATCTTTTTACGTCATAATGTTGCAATATTATTTTCATATTTTGTTGTTGTTAAATTGAATTCATATCACGTTTCCTTCACACTTGTCTCACTGTAATATGTTTTGTTTTATATCACTGTAAAGCGCTTAGAGCCTGTGACAACGGGGTAAAGCGCTATATAAATGCCATTTATTATTATTATTATTATTATTATTATTATTATTATTATTATTATTATTATTATTATTATTATTATTATTATTATTATTATTATTATTATTATTATTATTATTATGTATTTCTTTTTTTCAGCACAATAAATGCATTTCAGAGTAATGGAGATTTATTTTAATATTAATTCAATATCTGTACTTTGGGTACAAATGGTGTTCATGTGGAATGTATGTGCCTCTTCTTATCTTTTCATTTCATACAGTACACGCAGCCTGTAGGGCCTCTTTCTGTTCTTATAATATCGATCACGGCTCATATTCGGTTATCTTCACACCTGAG
>NC_088366.1:186597-214097 GCF_034508935.2 Berghia stephanieae | reverse complement strand
GATATGGTGGTGGTTTGGGTAGCAGTGGTGGTAGGGATGACAATGTGGTGGTGGTTTGGGTAGCAGTGGTGGTAGGGATGACAATGTGGTGGTGGTTGTAGTACTAGTGGTGGTATGGATGACAATGTGGTGGTGGTTTGGGTAGCAGTGGTGATAGGGATGACAATGTGGTGGTGGTTGTAGTACTAGTGGTGGTATGGATGACAATGTGGTGGTGGTTTGGGTAGCAGTGGTGATAGGGATGACAATGTGGTGGTGGTTGTAGTACTAGTGGTGGTATGGATGACAATGTGGTGGTGGTTTGGGTAGCAGTGGTGATATGGATGACAATGTGGTGGTGGTTTGGGTAGCAGTGGTGGTATGGATGACAATGTGGTGGTGGTTTGGGTAGCAGTGGTGATATGGATGACAATGTGGTGGTGGTTTGGGTAGCAGTGGTGGTATGGATGACAATGTGTGGTGGTTGTAGTACTAGTGGTGGTATGGATGACAATGTGGTGGTGGTTTGGGTAGCAGTGGTGATATGGATGACGATATGGTGGTGGTTTGGGTAGCAGTGGTGGTATGGATGACGATGTGGTGGTGGTTTGGGTAGCAGTGGTGATATGGATGACGATATGGTGGTGGTTTGGGTAGCAGTGGTGATATGGATGACGATATGGTGGTGGTTTGGGTAGCAGTGGTGATATGGATGACGATGTGGTGGTGGTTTGGGTAGCAGTGGTGATATGGATGACGATGTGGTGGTGGTTTGGGTAGCAGTGGTGATATGGATGACGATATGGTGGTGGTTTGGGTAGCAGTGGTGGTATGGATGACGATATGGTGGTGGTTTGGTAGCAGTGGTGGTATGGATGACGATATGGTGGTGGTTTGGGTAGCAGTGGTGGTATGGATGACGATGTGGTGGTGGTTTGGGTAGCAGTGGTGGTATGGATGACGATATGGTGGTGGTTTGTGTAGCAGTGGTGGTATGGATGACGATGTGGTGGTGGTTTGGGTAGCAGTGGTGGTATGGATGACGATATGGTGGTGGTTTGGGTAGCAGTGGTGGTATGGATGACGATATGGTGGTGGTTTGGGTAGCAGTGGTGGTAGGGATGACAATGTGGTGGTGGTTTGTAGTACTAGTGGTGGTATGGATGACAATGTGGTGGTGGTTTGGGTAGCAGTGGTGATAGGATGACAATGTGGTGGTGGTTGTAGTACTAGTGGTGGTATGGATGACAATGTGGTGGTGGTTTGGGTAGCAGTGGTGATAGGGATGACAATGTGTGGTGGTTGTAGTACTAGTGGTGGTATGGATGACAATGTGGTGGTGGTTTGGGTAGCAGTGGTGATATGGATGACAATGTGGTGGTGGTTTGGGTAGCAGTGGTGGTATGGATGACAATGTGGTGGTGGTTTGGGTAGCAGTGGTGATATGGATGACAATGTGGTGGTGGTTTGTGGTAGCAGTGGTGGTAATGGATGACAATGTGGTGGTGGTTGTAGTACTAGTGGTGTATGGATGACAATGTGGTGGTGGTTTGGGTAGCAGTGGTGATATGGATGACGATATGGTGGTGGTTTGGGTAGCAGTGGTGGTATGGATGACGATGTGGTGGTGGTTTGGGTTAGCAGTGGTGTATGGATGACGATATGGTGGTGGTTTGGGTAGCAGTGGTGATATGGATGACGATATGTGGTGGTTTGGGTAGCAGTGGTGTATGGATGACGATGTGGTGGTGGTTTGGGTAGCAGTGGTGATATGGATGACGATGTGGTGGTGGTTTGGGTGCAGTGGTGATATGGATGACGATATGGTGGTGGTTTGGGTAGCAGTGGTGATATGGATGACGATGTGGTGGTGGTTTGGGTAGCAGTGGTGTATGGATGACGATGTGGTGGTTGGTTTGGGTAGCAGTGGTGTATGGATGACGATATGGTGGTGGTTTGGGTAGCAGTGGTGGTATGGATGACGATTGGTGGTGGTTTGGGTAGCAGTGGTGATATGGATGACGATGTGGTGGTGGTGTTATTGGGGTTAGCAGTGGTGGTATGGATGACGATATGTGGTTGGTGCGTTGATGGTAGCAGTGGTTGGGGTAATGGATGACGATATGGTGGTGGTTTTGGGTAGCGAGTGGTGGTAATGGATTGACGATATGGTGGTGGTTTGGGTAGCAGTGGTGGTATGGATGACGATGTGGTGGTGGTTTGGGTAGCAGTGGTGGTATGGATGACGATATGGTGGTGGTTTGTGTAGCAGTGGTGGTATGGATGACGATGTGGTGGTGGTTTGGGTAGCAGTGGTGGTATGGATGACGATATGGTGGTGGTTTGGGTAGCAGTGGTGGTATGGATGACGATATGGTGGTGGTTTGGGTAGCAGTGGTGGTAGGGATGACAATGTGGTGGTGGTTGTAGTACTAGTGGTGGTATGGATGACAATGTGGTGGTGGTTTGGGTAGCAGTGGTGATAGGGATGACAATGTGGTGGTGGTTGTAGTACTAGTGGTGGTATGGATGACAATGTGGTGGTGGTTTGGGTAGCAGTGGTGATAGGGATGACAATGTCGTGGTGGTTGTAGTACTAGTGGTGGTATGGATGACAATGTGGTGGTGGTTTGGGTAGCAGTGGTGATATGGATGACAATGTGGTGGTGGTTTGGGTAGCAGTGGTGGTATGGATGACAATGTGGTGGTGGTTTGGGTAGCAGTGGTGATATGGATGACAATGTGGTGGTGGTTTGGGTAGCAGTGGTGGTATGGATGACAATGTGGTGGTGGTTGTAGTACTAGTGGTGGTATGGATGACAATGTGGTGGTGGTTTGGGTAGCAGTGGTGATATGGATGACGATATGGTGGTGGTTTGGGTAGCAGTGGTGGTATGGATGACGATGTGGTGGTGGTTTGGGTAGCAGTGGTGATATGGATGACGATATGGTGGTGGTTTGGGTAGCAGTGGTGATATGGATGACGATATGGTGGTGGTTTGGGTAGCAGTGGTGATATGGATGACGATGTGGTGGTGGTTTGGGTAGCAGTGGTGATATGGATGACGATGTGGTGGTGGTTTGGGTAGCAGTGGTGATATGGATGACGATATGGTGGTGGTTTGGGTAGCAGTGGTGATATGGATGACGATGTGGTGGTGGTTTGGGTAGCAGTGGTGGTATGGATGACGATGTGGTGGTGGTTTGGGTAGCAGTGGTGGTATGGATGACGATATGGTGGTGGTTTGGGTAGCAGTGGTGGTATGGATGACGATATGGTGGTGGTTTGGGTAGCAGTGGTGGTATGGATGACGATGTGTGGTGGTTTGGGTAGCAGTGGTGGTATGGATGACGATATGGTGGTGGTTTGGGTAGCAGTGGTGGTATGGATGACGATATGGTGGTGGTTTGGGTAGCAGTGGTGGTATGGATGACGATATGGTGGTGGTTTGGGTAGCAGTGGTGGTATGGATGACAATGTGGTGGTGGTTTGGGTAGCAGTGGTGGTAGGGATGATGATGTGGTGGTAGTTGTAATAGTAGTGGTGGTAGGGATGATGATCAGTGATGATAATTGCAATTTGTCAAAAAGGGGGAAAATGTATCAGTCCACCGGGCAAACTCAAGTGGAAATACAAAAATTACATATACAATATGTTAGTTACAAAAACATTATAGAATATACTCCTTTTATACATATTCAATGAACTAGTAAAAAGCCCGCAATTTCGCGGGGAAAGAATTATTTTCATTCGATATTGTACCCACCATCATTTAATGACGGCATATTGGTAAACAACGTTGTCTGTGTAACTTGGTTTATGCTCTGTTGATTTTTCTTTGTGGCCCAATATTAAGTGTAAGCCGCTATAGCCTCTGACCTGTGACACAGCAACATATAGTTGTCCGTGTGTGAAAACAGGTTGTGGTAAGAAAATCAACTGCGAAAATACACCTGAAGTAGCAGACGTGAGCAGACTTGAAAGACGATCCTAGGACCGAGAACGTACTTTACTTTACAGTACTCTGGTGATCATGTTTGGTGGCGTTTTTATGCACCTCCACTGGCATTGCTGGTTGATTAATAAAAAATGTTGCTGCTTGAAGCTCGAAGGAAAAAATAACGATGAAGTGTTGAATTGTAAGACTCAATTTAATAGACGAAGACATACTGTGGACGTTTTTGATTTCCCCTTTATCAACAAAACACGATGAATAGGACACTAAGGACGAATGAGAGATGTGTAGTGTGAATGGCGTAGATAAGGTAAATAGACATACACAATGATGGGACAGGAAGCTTTTGAAAAACAACAAAAACAAACCAAAGAAAAAAAAGAGGAAGAATAAAAAAAAAAGCACAAAAAAAAAACCCAATAAAATGACAAAGACGCGTTAAACGAATACACTGATGATAATGAAAAAATATAAAATGATAACAATCGACGTTTACATATAAATGCACGTCGATAACACATTGAATGGTACCGATGTTGTTTTTAAAAATATAATAAATAATAATAATAATCATAATAATAATAATAATAATAAAAAAATAATAATAATAATAATAATAATAATAATAATAATAATAATAATAATAATAATAATAATAATAATAATAATAATAATAATAATAATATAATAATAATAATAATAATAATAATAATAATAATAATAATAATAATAATAATAATAATAGATTAATTTAAGGTTTTAAATATATGTCCAGTAACTATAACAACGAAAATGATGTCTTTCTCAATAAAGTAAACTTTTTTTTAAAATGTCCACAATGGGATTGAACCCAGTACTTCCAAGGTTAGAGTCTGACAGCTTATCCACGGCGCTTCGGAGCCACCTGACTATTCATAACATTGAATAAGGTCTTTCTAAAACCTTATTTTACCTTTAATGCAACTTCTATTTTCTGGTATTAAATTTCGATTTTTTAGATTATTATTATTATTATTATTATTATTATTATTATTATTATTATTATTATTATTATTATTATTATTATTATTATTATTATTATTATTATTATTATTATTATTATTATCATTATTATTATTTAATTTATTACCAAAGAAGTTAAACCTGGGTATTATCCACCCGAAACCATCCCATTGAAAGTATCATAGGGGCAATAATAATGCTTGATGTCATAAATAGATGAAAACTGTTGAAAAATTAGTGTAGATCTGATATCCTTAAATAATTAAGTGAATACATTATTTCGAATGCGACAATTTGCGTAAAAACGCCAAACTGACAACTTTTTACAGTTTCGAAATTGGTTGTTTTTTAGAGTGTTAGTGTCGTTGGTACATATTTTATGATATCTGTTTGACTCAACGAACTTTCAAACTGACTTCAAAATGATGACAAATTGAATAAATAAACGCCTGACAAAAGATCAACGGTGAAAATACAAATTTAAAGAATACTGGGGATGTAGGAGCTTTCGGAATGTCTCCCCTTTACTTAACTTATGGAAAAACAAACATCCTAGCACCTTTACTAAGACTTATGACTAACCCTAATAGAAAAAAAATCCTTCGATCTCGAGCTAATCCTAATAGTAAAAAAAGAATGAAAATGGCGACTGAAATACCTTCATGTGATCAAGTGAATAATATCACTATGAATGCCACGATTTGCTGAAAAATGCCAACACCCACACACACATGTATACACCACACACAACACACACACAAACACACACACACACAAACATACACGCATTTAGAACATACTACTACTACTACATAACAGCACTGATTACCACTAAATCAACAACACAACGGAAGTGATAATAATACTTGAAGTCATAAATAGATGACGCAAACTGACAACTTTTTACAGTGACGAAATTAGTTGATTTTGAGATGTTAGTGTCGTCGGTACGTATTTTATGATATCTATGTGACTCAACGAACTTTCAAACTGACTTTAAATTATAAAAGGAAATCAAGTTATCTGTTTATCTATCTGTAAAAAATACATTTCTAATTTTCAAATCTTTCAGAAGAGTTGTGCACCGTATCAATTTTTTTATTGACTCTAATAAGCACAATGTTCTCCACAATGCTATATTTTTTAAAGAAAGGATTATTATTATTATTATTATTATTATTATTATTATTATTATTATTATTATTATTATTATTATTATTATTATTATTATTATTATTATTATTATTATTATTATTATTATTATTATTATTATTATTATTATTATCACGAACACCTTAAAATCCCTAAAAAACAAACAATTTGGGGGGGGGGGGGGTCGGGTTGGTTTTGTTTTTGTTTTTAAGGGTTTTTACGGCGCTTGCAACACATTTACAGGGGTACCGTACTAGGACAGGACTGCCCTGGGACAGTCCTGTCCCAAATCTGTAACATATATAATTTAGAGAAACCTACCGCACCTATTGAAACGGGACAAAACAGTCCCGTTGTGTCCCAAGCCGTTGTGAAATGCTACAAAATCAACGGGACAGGACTGTCCCAGTCCCGTGTTCATATCGTTTGTGATAGTAGAAAAATATAGCAGCCTTCCGCAATAGGACAAAAAAGTCCCAGACTTGGCGGCGCCGTATCAAAGTTGCAAGGCCTGTTTTTATTTTCTACATCCCTATTATTACTACTACTACTACTACTACTACTACTACTACTACTACTACTACTACTACAACTACTACTACTACTACTACTGCTGCTACTACTACTACTACTACTACTACTACTACTACTACTACTACTACTACTACTACTACTACTACTACTACTCTACTACTACTACTACTACTACACTACTACTACTACTACTACTACTACTACTACTACTACTACTACTACTACTACTACTGCTGCTGTGCTGCTACTGACTACTACTACTACTACTACTACTACTACTACTACTACTACTACTACTACTACTACTACTACTACTACTACTACTACTACTACTACTACTACTACTACCACTACTACACTACTACTACTACTATTTCTACTGTTGCTTCTGCTGCTGCTAATGCCACTAGTATATTAATAATTACATCCCTTATATTTTGTATTTATTTCCAATTCCATTGTATTTATTTTCCAACAATAGTCCACACTTTATTTTATTTCACTTTCTATACTGCATTACACAGTTCCTTCCCTCCTCCCCTCTTTTGACATAATTAATTACGCACCTTTTATACATTTCTATTGCTCTGTTTTAATTCGCGCTTCCTCACAAAGTAGCATACAATTTCCTGCCCATCATTGATTTTGTTTATGCATCTTAACAACGCCACTACCACATTATCTCATTCGTCTGTAGTGTTTCATTCATCCTGTTTTGTTGATGAAGGGGAAACCCGAAACGTCCATTTGATCTGTTTTCGAATATTAAACTGAGGCTTACATTCAATTTCACAGTTATGATTTATTTATTTATTTCAATTCTGAATATAAAAAAGCAAGAAAAATTCAAAAAATAATTCTATGTGATGAAACCACGTACAGAATGCATAGCAACATAAATATTTTCGGCAATTTAAAAACGTATGTTTATAAATATAATTTAAGAAGTGTCACACTTTGTGACACAGCAGTAACGTGTCTTAAACCGGTCGCACATCTATTCGGTAACTTGTGGGACAAGCGGACAATTAACGTATTTGTTTGCAAACCTTTGAACAGGACGATAGTCTATCGCAGATTACTATCCCAGCTTGACAGGTACCCTTTTACACCTGAATGGAGTGAGTGATTGGAGTAAATTTTCTTGCTCTAGGAAAGTACAAGTCCAGAGTACAACGCGCTAACCATTCGGCCATCCTGGCTCCTAAGCTTATAAATCCGGAACTTATCCATGTTCCTGTAGCGTTGAGCAGACAGATAACAGTTTAAAATTCCCATAGAGGAATTTTTTCTCGAGGGTCTATTCCAAGGGAAGACTGGAATAACCCAGACGTCAGCGTAATGCAGCGCCGCATATTGAGCTCGGGCGAGGTATAACCCAGGCGTCAGCCGCAGTGCAGCGCCGCAAATTGAGCTAGGGCGAGGTGACTTGCTCAACGCCACACAGAGCAGGGATCGAACCTGGTACCTTTCGGGTACGAAGCAAAGACCGTACCGCCGAGCCATGCAGACCCTCTATTATCCTCTTGAATGGACGCTAGTCTGTCAAAGATTACTTTCATCAACGAACTGGTACTCATTTGCACCTGGGTATAGTGAGGTGATTCCAATAAAACATTTTAGGATAAGATCGGAGATCATCATAGTCTATGGATTTGACCTTGAGCAATCTTTGTGTCATTAAAGGATGCACCCAATATTATTTCCTCTTTCCATTTGTCTTTTTTTCTACGTAGTAAAGCACAGAAATATGCAACCTCCATTTCATCCATTTAATAATTATATATCTTTAGAGAGAGAGAGAGAGAGAGAGAGAGAGAGAGAGAGAGAGAGAGCTGGAGCTTTATGAATTTGTGTGTACGTTTCTGTGGATGTGTTGATAATATGAAACTTAAAATGTAAATTTGATGTGGGAATCTCATTATATATGCAACTTTACTGTAATTTTATTGCATTATATACATACATATACATAAGTACATATATATATATATATATATATATATATATATATATATATATATATATATATATATATATACATACATATATATATATCACTTCTTTAAATAAATGTGAAAGAGCAGGATGACAGGATGTGCGTGCGTGTATGTATGTGTGTGTGTGTGTGTGTTTACGTACGTGTTTGTTTTTGTGTGTGTAAGAGAGAGAGAGAGATAGAGAGGGGAGAGAGAGAGAGAGAGAGAGAGAGAGAAGGAGAGAGAGAGAGAGAGGGGAGAGAGAGAGAGAGAGAAAAAAAGAGAGTGAACAAGGGGAAATTGTTCAGAGGTGTGCTTATGTTCATGCGTGTGTGTGTGTGTGTGTGTGTGTATGTGTGTGTTTTGCACTTGTGTTATTATGACATAAGAGAGTATGATTAGGACTCAAAATATATTTAGAGTATAAAGTAATAATATTAATATGTTTAGCTTAGTTTCATATGGGAGAAACAAAATTGAAGTAACTCAGCTCCTTGTAGTTGTTTACCGCCGACCGCTTTTTATGAATGGTTCTCACTGAATTCTGGCGTGTCGGACTTTGGGCGTTCGGGATTGCATGTGGTTTTGCGCATTGTGTCCTGCTGGCGGGTGTTTTGAGCATTTTGGACAAACTCACAGCATCGATAGCTATTTCTCACATACAGAGAAAATAGATAAGAAGGAAGAGCGATAGGGAGAGAGAGAGAGAGAGAGAGAGAGAGAGAGAGAGAGAGAGGGAGAGAGAGAGAGAGAGAGAGAGAGGACAAGATTCTTACCCTTAGAAAGGAAAGAGGGAGGAAATTTGATGTGCAAATCTCATTATCTCATTTTATGTAACTTTACTATAACAAAAATGAAGTTATTACTATTTCTGACATAATCGTCATAGAACAGAGAGAGATAGAGATAGATAGAGAGAGAGGAGAGAGAGAGAGAGAGAGAGAGAGAGAGGAGGACCACAGGCTTTCTCTCTCATAGCTTGTTACAGGAAATAATAAAATATGGTATATATATATATATATATATATATATATATATATATATATTATATATATATATATATATATATATATATATATATAAAGACGAACAAAGAATTAAACAAATAAAACATCAGATTAACCATCGTAATCGTTTTTTAAATTCATAAATTGAACTGCACCAAAATGAACCATGAAGGAAGAAATGCGTAAAATCATAATTTCAAATAGTTTGTAACACATCATTGAAATACAAAATATAACAACATAAATGTATCTCTCTATATATATATTTATACCATTTCCATGACCCACTTATCATGTGACAGAGAATGGATGACGTCACAA
This sequence comes from Berghia stephanieae, assembly GCF_034508935.2. Lineage (NCBI taxonomy): Eukaryota > Metazoa > Mollusca > Gastropoda > Nudibranchia > Aeolidiidae > Berghia > Berghia stephanieae. The sequence goes on along the minus strand of NC_088366.1, from coordinate 204,167 downwards.
TTCGATTTTCACCAAAATCATTTTGGATATTAAATAATCCAAATCAACATAAAATCGTCAACACCAAACATCAATATGTGAAAACAGAAAGCTTAAATCTAGAAGAAAAAAAAGTAGAAAGTATATATTTTAATGAAGTGTACTTATTTTCATGTCTATAGGGTTCCGATAGCTCAATTGGTAGAGCACTCGCTTCACACGTAAAGGAACTGAGATCGATCCCATGTGCAGTCGAGATTTTTTTTCCGACCCCCCTGTCCACATGTTTGTTTGTTTTTTAGGGATTTTACAGCGTTTGCAATGCATTAAGGTCATATCAGCGCCAGTAAAAGGGAAGAAAATTAGATAGTAAAAAGTTATAGAATTAAAATTAAAGCACCTGAGAATAGGTAAAACAGAGGGGAATTGGTTTAAATAGGTAACAGATGTAGATCCCGAGAGCACACTGTCAAAGTACTTATATTGAGATCACCTAAAAGTCACATCCAGACACAAGCACAGGATCCCACTAAGAGGAACACACTCATGTTTACAAATCCCATATTATAAAATATGTAAACGAAACATAATACAGTGCATAACAGAGACATGATTTACAAGGAAAAATAATCATCTCCCAAAACTAACTATACATTTGTCTGTTTCCCTCTCAGCCAGGGTATCCGAAGAGGACCAGGACAAAACCAACAAATCTCATTCCAAGACAAAGACGGAGATCGAGAGGGAATCCCACCCAGTGAGAGAGGGCACATTAACTGCTTGTCTGTTGTCTTTGAATACAAACGATTAAAGACAGTAATTTACTTTACAGAGAGCATATTAACTGTTTGCTATCTGTTGTCTTTGAATATAAACGATTAAAGACAGTCATTGACTTTAGAGAGGGCATATTAACTGCTTGTTGTCTTTAAATACATATTAACTGCTTGTTGTCTGTTGTCTTTGAATACAAACGATTAAAGACAGTAATTGACTTTAGAGAGGGCATATTAACTGCTTGTTGTCTGTTGTCTTTGAATACAAACGATTAAAGACAGTAATTGACTTTTGAGAGGGCATATTAACTGCTTGTTGTCTGTTGTCTTTGAATACAAACGATTAAAGACAGTAATTGACTTTAGAGAGGGCATATTAACTGTTTGTTGTCTTTAAATACATATTAACTGCTTGTTGTCTGTTGTCTTTGAATACAAACGATTAAAGACAGTAATTGACTTTTGAGAGGGCATATTAACTGCTTGTTGTCTTTGAATACATATTAACTGCTTGTTGGCTGTTGTCTTTGAATACAAACGATTAAAGACAGTAATTGACTTTAGAGAGAGTAAATTGAATTGTTTATTGAAGGCGACATAAACATCAAGATTGAATGATAATAAACTTTAATCTCAGTTTTCCTTATGCTCTCTCTCTCTCTCTCTCTCTCTCTCTCTCTCTCTCTCTCTCTCTCTTTATATATATATGTATATATATATGTATTTTTATATAATATATATGTGTGTGTTTGTGTGTGGATTTATGTGTGTGTGTGTGTGTGTGTGTGAGTGTGTGCTGAGGGTTAGCGTCCCTACCTTTGTACGATAAACACCTCGCTTTTTGTACTTTCAGGCGTCACACATCGGATACATCGAGTTCCATAAAGTCGCAGCTCGAGAAGAGAAGCTTTCACGTGACAACATCAAAGTTGATATTCCAGTTGATATCAAAGTTGACATTCCATACAACTCGTCCTTTTCTTCAGCACAAGTTGACAAAACTACAAAATCGATAATGCAGAAACGTGGGCTAGCCGGAGTACGTCTGACGACACCCGGTGATGGTAGCTGCCTTTTTCATGCCACAAGCATTGCTCTTGTAAACATTGCTCTTTAAATCTGCGACGGAAAGTTGCTCAGAATTATCAGACTTCTCAAGCGCATGGACGATAATGGTGCTGTCATTAGTTATCAACCGCTCCATCAGAAGTGCTCCCCCCCCCCCACCCCTCCCCATAAAATGTACCCTCTGACAAAGTATGTGGAATATTGAACACAACACTTGCAAAAAGAGACAAAAAGAACCATGACTCAACACAGCAAATTACTATCATGCGGACTAACATGTCACAAGGGAACGTGAAACCAGGACATGGAATCCCAATCATTTTGTACCCCACAAACCACAAAAATGATGATGATGATGATGATGATGATGATGATGATGATGATGATGATGATGATGATGATGATTATGATGATGATGATGATGATGATGATGATGATGATGATGATAATGATGACGACGACGACGACGACGATGATGATGATGATGATGATGATGATGATGATGATGATGATGATGATGATGATGATGATGATGATGATGATGATGATAATGATGACGACGACGACGACGACGATGATGATGATGATGATGATGATGATGATGATGATGATGATGATGATGATGATGATGATGATGATGATGATGATAATGATGACGACGACGACGACGACGATGATGATGATGATGATGATGATGATGATGATGATGATGATGATGATGATGATGATGATGATGATGATGATGATGATGATGATGATGATGATGATAATGATGACGACGACGGCGACGATGATGATGATGATGATGATGATGATGATGATGATGATGATGATGATGATGATGATGATGATGATGATGATGATGATGATGGTGATGATGATGATGATGATGATGATGATGATGATGATGATGATGATGATGACGATGGTGATGATGATGATGATTATGGTGATGATCACCGTGTTCCTCTTTGTGATAGTGTTGACAGTGCTGATGATGATGAAGATGATGATGAAGATGATGATGATGATGATAATGATGATGATGATGATGATGATAGTGATGATGATGACGATGGTGATGGTATGATGATGATTGTGATGATGATTATGATGATGACGATGGTGATGATGATGATCATCATCGTGTTCATGTTTGTGATAGTGTTGACAGAGCTGATGATCATGTTGAAGATGATGATGATGATGATAATCACAAGGATAATGAGGATTGTATTGATGCATGTGGTAATGTTGAAGATGTTGAACATCAGGGTGATAGTCGCCCACAATGGTACACAGAAACCGAAGTTCAAATGACACTGATGATGATATACCAGAGTCAAATTAGGCACAATTACAAGACTACAAACAGTCACAGAAAGAATATGAGAAACAAACCAAACCAAGCTAAGGACCTTCCTCGAGGTCAGTTTCTTGATAAAAAAAACCTCTAAAATTCTCCTAGAAACCCATACACCAAACATCAACCTTGTGCCTGACGGCAGAAAAGACAACGTGTATTTCGTCGTCAAGAATTTTGAAAATTAAGAGAAGCGAACACCCGGACGATCTTCGAATCGTTTGTTTGTTTTTGTTTTTAAGGGTTTTACGGCGCTTGCAACACATTAAGGTCATATCAGCGCCAGCAAAAAGGAAGAAAATGAGATAGTAAAAAGTTCTAGAATTACAATAAAGCATCCAAGAAAAGGGAAGACAAAGGGGAATTAGTTCAAATAAGAAACAGGTGTAGATTCCAAAAGCACTCTATCAAAGTACTTAGTTTGAGATCAATAAAAGTCTCATCCAGACACAAGCACAGGTCCCCGTTAAGAGGAACACACTCAAATGTTTTACAAATCATATATAATATAAAGAAAGCATAATACAGTGCATAACAGAGAGATGATTTACAATGAAAAAAATATCATCTCCCAAAACTAACTATACATTCGACTGTTTCCCTCTCAGCCAGGGGATCTGGCCAGGACCAGGACAAAACCAAGTAATCTCATTCCAAGACAAAGACAGAAAGCATGTTGGAAAACAGATATAAGGGGATAGAAGACACAGTATGTACCCCCTTGCCCACTATGGGAGGTCAGGAACCCCGGATCTTCGAATTTTGACGATGACAGAGGAGCTTGGCAAAATGGGCCCAGCAACAAATCTATTTTTGTAAAAGATAACTGTGAAATAAAAAAGTGGTTTAAGAAAGAGAAGAATTTTGCCTCGAACGAACAAAAGATAAATTAAGAATGTACATTCCTTTGGAACCTCAACCTGCTCCTCAAGACGTTTTCGTTCTAGATAGATATTATGTCAAGCATACCCAGGACTGCCAGTATGAGAAAAGAGTCTCGTGGATCATCAATGAAACTACGGAAATGTCAGCAATTGCGGTCCATGAGTTTAAGGGAGTGGGTCCACTGGCTGAAGTTCAAGGGCGAAGTACATCTGGTAACCCTAGTCCAACTACATCCGACTGAAACCAAAAACGATGCGGAAACTGAAAGACGACCTAAAAGGCAAACAGCCAGCACACATGCATGCAACTGGCAATGAGATGGACGGACCCAGGAATAAGGAAATTTACAATGCGAAGACGAGGTCGAGTAAAGTGGATGATGAACCAAAAGCAATTTTTTTCTAACCGAGTGTCATCAGGAGAAGAACGTCAGCACACTCTACCTTTTATAAGGCAGATCATTAGGCAGCATGGAAAGGTACCCTGTATTATATTATATACTTGCGATCAAATTGAAGACCTAAAGAGGTATTGCTGCCTATCAATAACTTGCGTTTCGACAATCCTGTGTGCAGACAAAATATATATTCTAGGCGACGTACACGTAACGACAACTGTGTACAAAAATCTTTCACCACTCAGCCGAAGATCAAACGATTATCCACTTTTTTTTGCCCTATGTTTTTGCACGGTGACTCTGATACAGACACGTTTTTCATATTTTTTCATCACCTTGCTGGCTGTTTGGTCTCATCTTCTCCACCATATTCGGAAGTGACAATGAATGTACTTTAAGGCGAGCAAAATTGCCAGAGGCAACCCTTGTGTCGTGTACACGACAGCTCAGAAACAATTTGTTAGGCACACCAGCAAACAAGATTGGACCACCGGTCAAGCAGAGCCAACATATTGCAAATGAGCTTTTTGGACTAAGTGGGATGATGGCCAATGCAAAAGACCATATTTTCAGTTTCAAGACAATCTTCAATTCTGGTGTGGAAATGTACAGAATGTCCAGGTGGCACAACTTGTCGAACGCATCACACCATAGATGGTGGAAAAAGTCTGTGCTCTTGGGCGACCGGGACTCTTACTTGATGGACAAATAATAATGATGAGTGCATCAACCATGTTCTAAAACAAGCTGTCTCGTGGAAATCACAAAAGATAGTAGAGCTTGTCAAAAAACGGTATGGCATCATACAGGCACAAATCGGGAAGCGAAACGAGCCCTTTACTTTTACGATCAAAATGGCGTGTTGTCGAATGGCTTGAACTTGAATGAGAGTGTGTTAGTTTGAGAAGGAAAGAAGAGGAGGGATGAATGAAACATTTTGTGGGACTGAGAATAGAGATTTTTAACGTTTCAACTTGTCCTTCAAGTCGGAAACTTGACAAAATCGTGTTTTGTTTTTGTTACCCCAATCCAATCCATGAAAATTTCCCCATCCCCACCTCTCCAATATATACACACACACACACACACACACACACACACACATATATATATATATATATATATATATATATATATATATATATATATATATATATATATATATATATATATATATATATATATAACGAACAAAGAATTAAACAAATAAAACATCAGAGTAACAAGTCGTAATCGTTTTTTAAATTCATAAATTGAACTGCACCAAAATGAACCATGAAGGAAGAAATGCGTAAAATCATAATTTCAAATAGTTTGTAACACATCATTGAAATACAAAATATAACAACATAAATGTATCTCTCTATATATATATTTATACCATTTCCATGACCCACTTATCATGTGACAGAGAATGGATGACGTCACAATTCGATTTTCACCAAAATCATTTTGGATATTAAATAATCCAAATCAACATAAAATCGTCAACACCAAACATCAAATGTGAAAATAGAAAGATTAAATCTTTTTAAAAATGTAGAAAGGTAAATAGTTTTAAATGAAGTCTACTTATTGCCAGTCTAGGGGGTCCCGATAGCTCAGTTGGTAGAGCACTTGCTTCACACGGAAAGGGACCGAGATCGATCCCGGGTGCAGACCAGATTTTTTTCCTGATCCCCTGTCCATCCAGCAGTGAATGGGTAGCTGAGCCTGTTAGATTTGGAGGAAAGTACTTTGCAATAGGCTAGCTTCCTATCCAAAGGATAGCAAGCATTTGCTATCGTCTGTTTCAGGCTATAGAAACTGGGATAAACTCCTGCTTTATGGGCCTAATGGCTCTGAAGGACTACATTTATATTTGTTATTTGCAAGTCTGGAGATCTCAATTGTTTTGGTTTCATTGTTGTACGTAATGGGAATTGTTTGTTGGTTTTGTATTTAAGGCTTTTACGGTGCTTGCAACACATTAAGGTCATATCAGCGCCAGTAAAAAGGAAGAAAATGCGATGGTCTAGAAGTTCTAGAATTACAATTAAAGCACCCAAGAAAAGTAAAGACAAAGAGGAATTGGTTCAACTTGGAAACAGATGTAGATTCCAAGAGCACACTATCAAAGTACTTCGTTTGAGATCACCTAAAAGTCTCATCCAGACACATTTACAGGAGGAAAGCACTCAAATGTTTACAAATCACATATAATATGTCAACAAAACATTATTCAGTTCATAACAGAGAGATGATTTACAAGGAAAAAAATATCATCTCCCAAAACTAACTACACATTTGACTGTTTCCCTCTTAGCTAGGGTATCCGGCCAGGGCCAGGACAAAACCAAGTAATCTAATTCCAAGACAAAGACAGAAAGCAAGTTGAAAAACAGATAAATATAGGGGGATAAAAGACACGGTAAGTACCTCCCTGCCCACTATGGGAGGTCAGGAACCCCACCCAGGTAATAGAAGCTCTCTCAGTCTCAGACCAACGCAAACTATTGTCCATTACAACAATATTAAATCAAGCCTATAAATGCGTTCAGTTATCAGACCTGCTAATTTGTGTACAATGGCATAAAACATTTTTTTTATTAAATGTTGATTTTTATCTAGAGATGTTCGTTTACCATGTCCACGCCATAGAAATATTTTGAAATGCATAAAATGGAATAAGACTAAAAACCAGAAAACAAAACCTAACCATTTTATTTTACTTTTTTTTTTTAATCTGAATATATTTTCAGTTTAGTTTTTTTTTAAAGGCTTGAAAACACTTCCAACACTACTTAAGGTCATTACAGCGACAGTAATAAGGAAGGAGGTGTCATAATAAAACTTCTATATTTAATTTTAAAAGCACTCAACAAAAAACAAGAATAAAAAACAATCCCTCAACTAAACGTAAAAAAAACCCAGAAAACACTAAGACATTATGCAGTTCTGTTTTTTATCATGGGACCAAAGGAAACGAAAATCATTTCACATAATATCTTGATTGTAATTTCTGTTGTATGCCCGTAAACACATAAAGAGGAGGAAAATAACAATGAATATACGTAAAAGGTAACAAAATCATTTAACCTTTCTGGGATATTGTTTCAGCCGATGTGGCACTTATTTTAAGGTCTGATAACCCAAATCATTATGGGCTCATTGTTGTAATGGAAATCTAAAAAAAAAATGATGCAAAATTTTGTCCATTACAACAATGTTAAACTAGGCCCATAAGTGATTTTGGATGTCAGACCTGTCGTCTCAGCTAAATCAACCCCAAAAAAAAGGTAATAGAAAAATAATTAAAAACAAAAATAAAATAGCAAAAACAAAACAATAGAAAACCGCTTTACAGATTACGACGAGTTTCGAGTTTCCTAAGGCAATCTTGACCATGAACAAAAATAAAATTCAAACCCTCAACCTATCAAGCATTTTCATTTCTCCCAATTTACTATACATTTATATACAAAATTTGACCATTTTTAACATTTTTTTAAAGGGCTTTACGGTGCTTGCAACACATTTAGGTTATATCAACGCCAGTAAAAAGAAAGAAAATGGGATAGTCAAATTCTAGAATTAAAGCACCCAAGAGAAAGTAAGATAAAGGGGAACTGGGAACAAATAGGGATCAGATGTAGATTCCAAGAGCAACACCACCAATGTATTGAGTTTGAGATCACCTACTATAAGTCTCATCCGGACACAAGCACAAAATCCAACAAAGAGGAATACGTACACTCAAATGCTTACATTTCATTATACATTAAAAATAACAAATATAATAATACATAACAGAGAGATGATTTACAAGGAAAAAACAATAACTATGCATTTCACTGTTTCCCTCCCAGCCAAGGACTCCGGCCCAGGTCAGGACAAAACCAAGTAATCTCATACCAAGACAAAGACAGAAAGCAAATTGGAAAACAGCTATAAGGGGATAGAAGACGGGTTAAGTGCCTCCCTGCCCACTGTGGAGGTCGGGAACCCCACCCAGAATTTGACCATGACCTGCACCAACAACAAAACAAACAAACAAACAAAACTATGATGATCAGCATATCCAAGTTACAGGCGATTCGAATCTATTACAAAAAATGCATAAATTTTATTTGACCAGATACAATGAATAAATGACAAAAAAAAAGGTTTCACACCTTCTTAATTTATCTACAGATCCATTTTCATGACTGATGAACCTGCAGAACAGAGAAAAGACATAATATGATAAACATCTTATTAACTTATACACTTCCGCCATGACATTGACATCATAGGATATCGTCACCTAGGCATTCCACGGAGGAATATAGATAATTCATCTAACAAGATGTCTGATGTTAACAGGAATCACCCATGTTGTCACAGTGAGGAAATTGGGGGTTAATAATCTTGCTCATTGAAAAAAAAACGAAAGTGCCTGAAGCAGGGCTCGAACCTGGGATGTTCTGGGTCACAGTGCAATGCCTTAACCACTCAGCCACTTCGTCCCCCAAATATCTTATTGTCTTTACTATTATGGTATCACAAAATGGTGCCAGTCAGAAAAATAAATAAATAAGAAAACAGATATAAAAGAAAAAAAATTTGAAACCAATTCTCATTTCTCATCAGGTAACTTCTGTGGTAAAGAGGTCTGAGGTTTGGCCCCTAGTCGAGGCAGGCAAATTTTTTGGGGACGTTTTTTTTTCTTTCTGTTTTATCTGGCACTGTTTCAAAAACACGTTTTTTTGTTAACCATTTCCTCACCAACTACAGGAAAATCATCACATTTGTCAGGATACAATGAACATTACTTTTATTCCGATTTGATTTGTATGTCACAACATTTGAAATGCTGTTTGTAAAGCTTGTCTTAGTGAAGATATTATGATTGGAATGTACTTTCTGCTTTCAAAATGAGTTTTAATGTTTTTTTGTTGAATAAGTATAAGATTTCTGGTTTAATCCTAATTTTAGTCAGTAAGGAGAGAGTTAGGAAGTAAAAAGTCTAGCATATCAATAAATGAATTTGTTCTGATGTCTTTTCACACAATTTTACCTCTGTACTCTATTTCATTGTATTTAAAATATTTTTTTTAAAACAGGAATGTATAGCATATAATCATTATCATAATCGTGTCAGAAATGTTTTTCAAATAAGTAAAGAAGAAAAAAAAATACATAGTTCACACCATCACGGCAGCTTTATTTTCATTAATAAAATTCCCACCCCATCCAACCCATAATGTTCTCTATTACCTAAATTTTAAGAATTCGTAGTTTTTACAAGGAAAAAATACTAGTTATGAAATCTATTATCTGGCATATAAATGTTGGAATTAAAGCATGAGCAGAGCTGCCAACCCCATCTGATGAGAATGTGTACAATGGGACCTCAAAATGGGGGAGATTTCATAAAAATGGGTAAAATCCTGAAATCGACGGAAAATAACCATTGTGAAAATAAGAGGAAGGTATAATTACATAAAGTCACACCGCACAAGCTCAATTGCAGCAACAATGATGTTCCCAAGACTATAATCCAATCCTTTCAGAATTCTACCTCCCAGCATGAAGATCATAATTGGTCAAAAAATTTATGAATATCCACCTGGTCACCAAGGTTTCTCAATAGGCTAGTAATAATATGAATTACAACTAAAGAAAACTGAAGTGACTCTGCACACTGAAAATGGGTACAATCTTGGGGGAAATGTGTAGTAACTACCGTGATTGCCAGAACTCGGTATTCTGGCTGTAGGACTCCATGGCTAGGATGGGTCCAGATGGCCGGTGAATCACGGAATTACTGAGTTAAAACTAGATATTAAATAGATAATGTTAAAGTATAAAAATATAGCTTACCCTGAATCTAGCTAGTCGTAATGGTAGATAGGTATGGTCGCAACAGATATGGTATGGTAGATAGTTTAGTGTAGAGCTTGAAGTGTGCAGTAGGTAGTCTGTAGGTAAGTGTGTAGGTAAGTCTGTAGGTAAGTGTGTAGGTAAGTCTGTGAATCGAGAGGTCCACTCGGCTTTATATGAGCCGGGTCAGCTCGGGACGAGGCAGAGCGGAAGTAGGAATGACCATTGCCAAGGTCACTAGCCGTACGATTGTTTACGGCTAGAGATCCCTACACTGCTCCCCCCTCAAAAAGGGCAGGGTGGCTGGATGTGGGGTACTCACCTGCACCTTTCTGGAGCTCTCGGTATTACGATGAACTACAGGAGAGGAGCCCTTATCTAGGGCGTAGCAACAAAAAAAAGGGGGGTAAAATAAAAATGAAGGCCCTTTCCTAGGGCCGAACAAAACATAAAGAAGGCCCTTACCTAGGGCTGAAATAAAAGGAAAGCCCTTTCCTGGGGCAGGGGCAAAAATAAATCTATTTACACGGTTGCTCGCCCTAGCATCTAGCTGTCTAAGACAGAGCTGTGGAGGGACAGCTCCATCGAGGGATCCCTCTCCTTCATTCTTTTATTCTCCTCCGGAGACGGGTGACCTCAGCCGCCTCGGTCCGGAGGGAGGCCAGCTCCTGCCTGGCCCTCTTAAGCTGATTCCGCAGGCTGCGGAAGTCCCCCGGCGGCGGCGAGATCTGTCTCGGCGGTCGGCTTGCTCTTGGTCCTCCCTCCTATGCCTGCTGGGAGGCCGATCGCGGCTCTGTCGGGCCGGGGTACTAGTTCTGTGGGCCCGACGGGGCGAACGGGACCGTCTCCTACGGTCACGGGGCCTCCGTTCCTGGTTAGAGTTAGAGGCGACGGCGGAGGTCCGGGATCTATTCCCAAGTCTCGAGGTGATTGGAGGAATCCTCGAGCGTCTAGTGGAATTTCTCCAGGGTTGCCTGCGATTCCTAATCGCGTGCTCCGGGTAATAAACCGCCTGTCCCCTCTTGAAGGAATGGACGTGGGCTTTGATGTCGTAGTCCCTCTTCGTCCTCTTGAGCTCAGTTCGGAGGGTGGTTCTCGCAGTCTCGTGGGCTATCTCTAACCCCTGCTGTAGAGAGTTGACATAATCTTCAGGAGACTGTGGGTTTGTACATTTCCCTGGTATAACCAATTCCACCGGTGTGCTCAATTCCTTCCTAACATCAATTTGTTAAAGGCGTAGGTATGACAAGGAGGTTTCGTGGGCCTTCGTCTCTTCTGTATAAGGCTCCATCGATCAGGAAGAACAGGTTGCGGTGCACCCAGTAGAACTTTTCTTCCTGGCCGGACAACATCAAGTCCGACATTTCTGGGTCTGCTCCTAATTTCAACCATAATAGCAGGTGGGTCATGTGATGATCATCCGACTGCAGCTTCCTGACATCCTCCATGTCAATGTCGTCAAGGCCAACTTGTGTCGAGTCGTCTTGTCTTACGACTTGTATTTTGTGTCCACCCTCATTGTAATATTAAACCCATTGACAATTGTGTCAGGGGACCTGAGGCGGACAGCACAGCTCACTCCTGACGTCATCCGGGTAGAGTTGTTCGATCCTCTGATCTGTCGCACTTTGCGTCCACCCTCGTTTATGATATTCGACCCAGTGACAATTGTGTCAGGGGACCCGAGGGGGATAGTGCAGTTCCTTCCTGACGTCATTCGGGCAGTGTCGTCCAATCTTCTGAGCTGTGTCCAACATCCGCCCTCGTTTATAATATCCAACCCAGTGACAATTGTGTCAGGGGACCCGAGGGGGACGACGTTGTCTATTTCTCATTCAAAGGTTCCCCATCTCTCCTGTGTTCGGGTGCAATATGCGCATCCGCCACAAGGCAATTCTGATAACGCCTTGTGAGGACGGTAGTGTTGGCAAGTGTCCGTCGTGGGAGGTCGAGATAAGGCATCAGCATTCATGTGCAGTGAACCAGAGCGGTGAACTATCCTCATGTTGTATTGACTGAGTTCTTCGATCCATCGGGCCAGTTGGCCCTCAATCCTCTTGAAGTTCATGAGCCAAGTAAGGCAGCGATGATCCGTTCATACAGTGAATTCGCTGCCTAAGAGGTAGTGACGGAAGTGATTGGTAAAGCGCACAATTGCAAGTAGCTCCTTCCTGGTAGTGCAATCGCGCCGCTGAAGGGGTGTCAGGGTGAAGCTCCCATATGCAATCACCTTCTCTTCCTCTTCTTGGATCTGAATCAACTCGGCTCCGATGGCGCAATCTGAAGCATCAGTATCGAGGATGAAGTGGCCTGTCGTAGTGGGAATGGCCAAGACCGTGGGGAAGTAAGGCGTAGCTTGATCTCCTCAAAGGCTGCCTGCTGCTCATCACCCAGATGAAAATTTTCTTTCTCAGAAGTCGTGCGAGGGGTTCTGATATTTCGGCAAAATCCTTTACGAAGAAGCGGTGGTAATTAGCTAAGCCCAAAAACTTCTCCATTCCCTTAATGACGTAGGTGCTGGCCGATTCCGTACAGTGGCAATTGATTCATCTGTCATAGACAACTGGTTTCTTCCTACCTTCCTACCAAGAAGTTTAGTTTCTTTCCTGAAGAGCTCACATTTCCTGGGTTTGAGCTTCAGCCGGAAGGCACGAAGTCTGGTGAACACTTCCCTCAAGTTGTTGAAGTGGTCCTGGAAGGACTTCCCCAGTACACAGATGTCGTCCAAGTAGGCCAAGACAGAGTTCCAGTGTAAGTCCTTCAAGACGAGGTCCATTACTCTGCTGTAGGTGCTATAGAATTGTAGAGTCCAAATGGCAGCTTGTTGAATTCAAATAGGCCCCTCCTCGTCCTGAATGCAGTCTAGATGGTGGGGCTTCTTTACATTTCTGCACCCTGGTGCTGGGTTCGAATCCCCACTGTCTCCTAGTGCCAAGGCTTCCTTATTTCTTATATCAGCAGTGGTCGTCGGTATCGAAAGGGTCCTTGGGTTTTGGAGCATCAGTGAAGGTATCTTCCATTTTGGGCACCATGAGTGTAAATTAATAATTATTGGCTTCCTGAGGCTGCAGAGACTTCATAAACTTAACGATGTTCTTGGAACTACAGAAGTCTTTCTTGGTCATCTATTCTCTCCTGATAGGGCAGGACGAACTGTCTGGCAGTCTGCCCAGAGACAATAATCCATGGGCTGCTCAAAAGAGCAGTAGTCCATTAGAATTTATTCACCATGATGATATTCACTGACACGATTATCCTAATCATCTGAGAATAGACTATGGGAAACAGTGTCAGTAACAAAGAAGCAAATTATAGTGTAACCTCAAGGAACTATTACGCCATGCAAGCAATCAATGCAAGCTAAAAGCACAAAACAAAATCGAGCGGGCTTAAAGCCAAGTAATAAAACTAGCACAAGCATGAAGCCAAAACAATATAATTAGGCCAAGCTCATGCCAAAGCAAGCAAATGTAAAAATATAATATATGAAGCATTTATATATAATAGAGTAAAGATCACAGAGTAATCTAATGATAACAACAATCTACACATCTTCACAACAAAGCAATTGCTCCAGGTCGCAGTCATGGCCATGTCGTGCACCAACACTTCACTGACCCATGGTGCGCGACCTGAGCATGAACATCACAATATGTATCATGTGATTCACTGAGAATTAGGTCCTCCAACTCGAACCTTGGTCACAACAGATAATGCACCAACATCTCTCTGCGCTGGCCACCAAGCCCGAGTGACCATCAAACTCAGTGAATCCAAACTATCATCAGATGGTTGCTTCCGAGTGGTCATCTCCACAGCTGCAGCCATGGTCAGGACATGCTCCGACATGTCACTGCACCATGCTGCCCAATCACAGTGGCCATTCGAAAGCAAACCTAGGGAACTAACACTATCTATTGGCTGGTCTGTCACTCGAGGCCACAGCATGGTCAGGTAATGCTACAACATCTTGCTGCACCATGCTCTCTGACCTGAGTGACCTCCAACCAATAAAACCACCAAGCAATGATCAATAATAACATGGGGTTGTTTATTGTAGGATAGTCGCTCCCTTGGCCGCAGCCATGGTCGGATCATGCTCCGACATCTCACCGCACCATGCTGCCCGGCCCGAGCGACCATCAAACAACAAATCAAAATGAAGAAAATTAATGCACAAGTAATTATGTATGGTCTATTGAAAGATCGGCCCCTCCCCAAGGCCGCAGCCATGGTCGGATCATGCTCCAACATCTCACCGCACCATGCTGCCGGGCCCGAGTGATCATCAAACAATAAATCAAGAAAAAAAACAGACTTAAAAAATAATAAAAATGAACCACACAAATCACTAAGGGATCCTCTCAGGAGAGGAAGGTGTGTGAAAGAAAAAGAATAACTGATGATATATAATAAAATCAATAGAAAGAGTAACCACAATCACAATGTAGCACTGGACAAACAAAGTCAAGTCAAGGACAAAGCAAATTACAAGAATACAACTATCAAAGTCATAGGCAATAAACAAAGTCAAGTGCAGGACAAAGCAAATCACAAGAATTCACAATAAATCACCAAAGATATAAACTAATCACTAATCACAGTTATAGGCAATAACAAAACAACAACAAAATATTTCCAATAAAAAGAATAAAAAGAAATCAAATGTAAAGAAAAAAAAATTTTTTTTTAAATCATGAAACATGACACCGTCCACAAGGTCACCAGACAGGTGTGACCTTGGAGTCAAGGACAAGGACGGCCTTGACACGATCAAACAAAATTCACGAACTGAAATTCCCTACAGCTGAAAGAAAAGGGAAGGGGGCGTGGTCATACATATCAATATCACCAATATCACAGCACAGAATTCATTCAAGATTGAATATAAGAATTATAGTGGAAAATACACGATGAAAAATAACGAAGTATTCAACACGGTAAAAATCAACGAAATTCGAACTCCCATTCAACGAAATACGACGATAGGAAATAATAAAATGGAAAATGTAAAAGGTAGAAAAAAGTTTTCGCTCGTGACGCCATTGTAGTAACTACCGTGATTGCCAGAACTCGGTATTCTGGCTGTAGGACTCCATGGCTAGGATGGGTCCAGATGGTCGGTGAATCACGGAATTACTAAGTTAAAACTAGATATTAAATAGATCAAGTTAAAGTATAAAAATATAGCTTACCCTGAATCTAGGCGTATGGTAAAGAAGGAAGGAGTGTCAGAAGGTTTTACGTCTGTTGTATAGGGGTAAGTGAATGTAGAGAGTGAAGTGTCCAGAAGTAAGTGTCGTCTAAGAGTGTGGAAAGTGCGTCGTCTGTTGTATCGAAGTGTATAGCTTGAAGTGTAGGAGTAAGTGTACAGTAGGTAAGTGTGGAAGTAAGTGTACAGTAGGTAAGTGTGGAAGTAAGTGTGTGTATCGAGAGGTCCACTCGGCTTTATATGAGCCGGGTCAGCTCGGGACGAGGCAGAGCGGAAGTAGGAATGACCATTGCCAAGGTCACTAGCGGTACGATTGTTTACGGCTAGAGATCCCTACAGTCCTAAATGAGGTTGCAGCTCAAACGAGAAGATTCAGTGATATGATCTCATGTAAGTCATCCCAAATTAAGCTCCACCCCCTCCTCTTCAAGCTTTCTTCTGACTCAAAATGGAAACAATGCAGCATATGCTGCAGCAGTCCCATTTTTAAAATTGCAATCTCATTGGTCAATATGTTTCCCATTCATTGACTTTGACTTCTTTTGAGAAGAAAGGGTTTTCTTATACTATCTCTACCAGTGACGTGTGGCCATTGGATCGAATGGTGTCAGGCACCACACCAATATTTTAAAAATCATTAACAGCATAATTTAATTAAAAATAAAGCTGAGAAATTTTAACTCCATTGTCTTTCGCTAACTCGCCAACAACATACTGCCTTTTTAGTCTCCACTCTATTCAAGATTCCGAATCACGCACTGCGCCGACTCGTGTGTTGGTGACATCACTGCGCGAATTAGTGACTGAATCAACACCGTGGTGCAAAGCAATCCAAGCTCCAGTTAATGCTCTATCCATTAGTATCGCTACAGCTGATTGAGCGAGAAACTGGGTCGAATTATACTATCTTCAAATAGCGGAAAAACCCTCGACTTGTGCCAGGATCTGAGAGCTCCACCGTTGGACTGGGGGGATGCGCCAATGTTGCACCATTTACGTCATAATTAGGGTAACTTCGGCCATCCAAAATATTACATTCACTGTCAAAAACACTGATCATTGTCAAGTTTATTTGTAAGCAGCAAAGAAAAACAACATAAAACTTTAAAAATATGACATATCAAGCCCCCCCCCCCCCCACCTCTTTTTCACGATTATTGAATAAAGTAATTCTTTGCAACACGAAGCATACGGACGAATTTACCAACATTTTTTGCTTGTAGTGCCGAGTTGATGGTTATGTTTGTATGAGTGTTTATTTGTGTCTGTGTGTGTGGTTGTGTGTGTGTGTGTATGTTTGTGCGTGTGTATTTGTGTCAGTCAGAGAAAGAAAGCAAAGATTGTCAGCAGTTATACTTTGGTGTGTTTTTTGATTTCTTAAGTACTTAAGTGGAATGATTGTTTCGTTGTGATGCTTTAAGATCTGAATCTACCTTTTATGTGTGCAATCATTAATCGTATTCCGCTGATTTCCATTATTTGAGACATACTTTCAATTTTAGTTTTGTTAAACAATGAATTGCAATGAATCAAATTGACTCTTTACTTCACCGTCCGTTTGGGAGATTGACACTAGATGACAATTAATTAGAAATAAAAAGACTAGTTCCTCATCAACCAACTGATTTTGAATTAACACAGGTGTGGAAATCTCGAAAACGCTCTTTTTCAGTGACATGGTATGACAGACATGAATGGCTCACAGTAAGTTTAGAAAAAAAAAACGTTTTGTTTTTATTGTCTACTTTTTACAGATACAACAAACACTGACAAATCATGGACATCTATAGGCTAAAGTGACCTTAAATACTTCCATCGTATTTCTTGACCTCCTGAACGTTGTTTTAGCACCCTTAAAAGAGTGAAAAATTTCTTGCGAAATTCAATGAAACAGGAGCGGTTAAATTCGTTAATGATTCTGTCAATTCACAAAGCTGAAATAGATGCCTTTCCAGATTTCAATAAACAAATTATAAAAAGATTTGCAGAGATGAAACATCGCCGTGCAGATTTTCTTTACAAGTACTAAAAGTAAGTAATTTCTGT
>NC_088366.1:176012-186497 GCF_034508935.2 Berghia stephanieae | reverse complement strand
CACACCACATCTACACACAACACACCCATCTCACTAAACAAAACACCACCATCACCACACAACCTCAACACACCATACATATCATCACACAAAAAAAAAAAAAAAAAAAAAAAAAAAAAAAAAAAAAAAAAAAAAAAAAAAAAAAAAAAAAAAAAAAAAAAAAAAAAAAAAAAAAAAAAAAAAAAAAAAAAAAAAAAAAAAAAAAAAAAAAAAAAAAAAAAAAAAAAAAAAAAAAAAAAAAAAAAAAAAAAAAAAAAAAAAAAAAAAAAAAAAAAAAAAAAAAAAAAAAAAAAAAAAAAAAAAAAAAAAAAAAAAAAAAAAAAAAAAAAAAAAAAAAAAAAAAAAAAAAAAAAAAAAACTACAACTACACCACCACCACACATCATACACAAAACAACAACCACACCACCCCACAATCACACTACAACACAACCACACACACAAACACAACAATACACATACCAAACACTCATCACTAAACCCCACCACAAAAAAACAATAACAAACACCCAACATCACACTAACAACAACACCCCATCATACACAACTAAACCACCACACATCACACACCAACTACACCCAACAAAAACAAACCAATCATCAACAACCACACCACTACATCAACAACTAACAATACAACCACACCAAACACCCAAAAAACCACACTAAAAAAACAAACACACCCCCAATCTCACAACCAACCACCACACACACTACAACTACACCCCCACATCAACACTCAAAAACACCACAACAACACCACCACACCATCATCACTACAACTACAAACAAACACCACCACTCATCATCAACATACACTACAACCACCACCACATCATCATCAACAACTACAACCACCACCACATCATATCATACACTACAACTACACACCCACCACACAATCATCATCACTACAACTACAACCACCACCACATCATATCACTACAACTACAACCACCACCACCACATCAACTACACCACAACATTAACTACAACACCACCACCACATCATCACTACAACTACAACTACAACCACCACACACATCATACACTACACACACCACCCCACATCATCATCACTACAACAACAACCACCACCACATCATCATCACTACAACTCAACACACCACCCCACATCACAACACTACAACAACCAACCACCACCACATCACACACTAAAACTAAACACCACCACATCATATCACTACAACTACAACCACCACCACATCATCATCACTACACTACAACCACCCCACACATCATCACTACACTACAACACCACCACATCATATCACTAAACTACAACTACAACCACCACACTATCACATCACTACAACTACAACCACCACCACATCATCATCACTACAACTACAACCACCACCACATCATAATCACTACAACTACAACCACCACCACATCATCATCACTACAACTACAACCACCACCACATCATCATCACTACAACTACAACCACCACCACATCATCACATACTAACAACAACCACCACCACTCATCATCACACAACTACAACACACCACCACAACATCCACTACAACTATCACACACCAATCCACACACACTACACCACCACATCATAATCACTACACTACAACCACCACCACATCATAATCACTACAACTACAACCACCACCACATCATAATCACTACCACTGCTACACACCACCACATCAATCACTACAATACAACCACCACCACTCATAATCACTACACTACAACCACCACCACATCATCACCACTCAACCACCACCCACACAACTACAACTACAACCACCACATCTAACAACTACAACCACCACATCATCACTACAACTAAACCACCACATCATCACACTACAACTACACCACCACCACATCATATCACTACACTCAACCACCACACACACATACTACACTCAACCACCACCCATCATCATCACAACTACAACCACCACCACATCATCACTACACACACAACCACCACCACATCCTCACTACAACTACAACCACCACCACATCATATCACTACACTACACCACCACCACATCATCATCACTACATACAACCACCACCACCATCATCACTACAACTACAACCACCACCACATCATCACACTCAACTCACCACACTCATCACACTACCAACACACCACCACCCACACACAACCACACCACCACACATCAATCACTACAACACCACCACCACACCATCATACAACTACAACCACCACCACACTCTCACTACACTACAACACCCCACCACACTCACTACAACTACAACACCACATCATCACTACAACTACAACACCACCACACATATCAACACTACAACACAACTCCACCCACCACACATCATACACACACTCACCACCACTACCACATACACTACACACCACCACCACATCATCACTACACTACAACCACAACCCACATCATAATCACTACACTCACTACAACCACCACCACATCATAATCAATACCACTGCTACTACAACCACCACCACATCATAATCACTACCACTACAACTACAACCACCACCACATCATCATCACTACAACTACAACCACCACCACATCATAATCACTACCACTACAACTACAACCACCACCACATCATAATCAATACCACTGCTACACACTACCACACATAATCACACACACATACACTACAACCACCACCACTCATCATCACTACACTACACAACCACCACACATATCATCACTACAACTACAACCACATCACATCATCATCACTACAACTACAACCACCACCACATCATCATCACCTCACAACACACTAACAACACCACCACCACATCATCATCACTACAACTACAACCACCACCACATCATAATCACTACCACTGCTACTACAACCACCACCACATCATAATCAATACCACTGCTACTACAACCACCACCACATCATAATCACTACCACTACAACTACAACCACCACCACATCAATCATACATCACTACAACCACCACCACATCATAACACTACCATACACTATCACACCACCACACATAACAATACCACTCTACTACACACCACTCATACATCATACACTACACTACAACCACCACATCAATCATACCACTAGCATACAACACCACCACTATATCACACTGTAACTACAACCACCACATCATAATCATCACTCTTACTACACACCACCACATCATAATCACTACAACTACAACCACCACCACATCATAATCATACATCTACAAACAAACACACCACACTACATCATCACTATAACCTCTACTACTACACAACCACCACTACATCATCAATACAACACATCCAAATCATTTAAAGTATTAAACTACTCGCTATGCCACTAAAATAAAGATAAGAATAAGCCCAATTTACTTTATTTAAAACTGAAGAATAAAACGATTGTACGATGATACAATGAAAATAATTTATAAACTATCTCATCTGATGAATATAGATATTCTGCGTGAACGTCGGTAGGATAACGACATTATTTACTTTACCCTGACTCTTGTCAATGACATCAGATATATCGCCTTCTACATCTACGCCAGAATAGAAAGAGAGGGTGGAGTTACAATGATATAACATTTTAGAGAACCCTAATTTCATCATAAAAGTTCTGTCCACTGACAGGTGGGTGGATATCGCTTTCCAGATCTGATGTCCTGAGATTTTTGACCAATCAACGATTGCTCATTTGATAGCTCGTTTGAAAGAAAGAAAATATTATGCATAGAAAGGAGTTCGAAACCCTAAGTCACCGCACCCCGGTTACAGTTACGCTGTGCTAAAACGGCCGGCCACTTCGCCTTCTCCCGCTCGGTCAAACAGTTTAGCTCGTATAATCTACTCTTCCGGTGGACTGAATACACAGCTCCTTCGGTAAATGGTGTTGCTGCGGTTCTGCTGATTTGGCAGGCAGCGTGGCATGCTGCTTGCAGTGGTATGGTTGGAACGAATGAAGCGAGAGAGAGAGAGAGAGAGAGTGTGTGTGTGTGTGTGTGTGAGAGAGAGAGAGAGAGAGAGAGAGAGAGAGAGAGAGAGAGAGAGAGAGAACAAACAAGGCAAGTTCTTATTTTTCACTAGAGTTGTGGGTAGGTTTTCTCCAAGCGCAATACTTGCGTTATGGTTCGAATAGTTGGACCAGACCCATATTTTTGCTATATTATGTTGGACCATAAGTTATTTATTGAGATACAAATCATCATTGACCAAAAATGAAACATTAAAGTCATGAAAAAATATATTGAAAAAATTTGTTGTTTTTTTTCTGAACAAGAAGGGAGCCATATTCAAGGGCAGATAAGTCCAAAAGTCGATAAATATTTTCATTTTCCTTCAAATAATTGTAATCTATGCTAAAAGTAGTACAGGATTACCAAATTTGAGAGAGTTAGCTTGATTTCTAAAAAAGTTATAGCCTCTCAAAAATGGACCCACGAGCAAATTTGATTTTGACACGTTTTGAGACAAAATTTCAAAAAATTGTAAAAAATTCAAATATCCATATTCTGAACTGAAATTTGATTTTCTTCATGTCTTATAAGTATTTTCAATTGAGCCTAGTTTTAGGAAAATCAAAAGGGATGAGGTTCCCAATTTCCGAAAATTTGGTCCATTTGACATGGAATGGCCCAATAGCTATCCACTGCTGGGTGGACAGGGGTATCAGAAAAAAAACAATCTTCGATTGCACTCGAGATCAATCTCGGTCCCTTTGTATGTGAAGCGAGTGCTTCACCAACTGAGCTATCAGGACCCCGCCCCCCCCCCCCAATCCACACTATAGACACTGGACTAAACTCCAGCCAGCTCCATGGGCCTCATTCATGGCTTCGAAAGACATGTAGCCCACATCAGTGGGGACTCTCCACCTGTCCAACATGTACCCGATGTGGGCAAGAACCCGAAACGGCAGAGCATCTGGTCGAACGGTGTGTTGTGAAGATTCTACCTGGCAGGTTTGCGACGGTGCACGAATGCGGACCGGACTTTGCTGATTGGGTCGATCATCATAACATAGTAGTGTGAGAACCATAAGAGGCTATTGTTACCCTTAGACAGCTGAACTTACGAATCGTAATCCTGACACACATCTCCAACAGCTCTAATGGCAGCCATACATTCGTTAGGTTGATGTAGTGGAGAGACGAGGGTTGAGCTGGGTTTCCATTGGACGCTGTAAAGTCTATGGCGACCTATTTTTTTTAAAAAAAGAAAAAAAGTCAAGTTATGAATTAATTAATAATTGAGCTTTATATAGCGCAATATCCACTAAACGTGCTCAAAGCGCTTTACAAGGGGTCCCTAGCCAACAGCAACACTTAATATTTGGGACAGGACATGACGCCCTTCAAGGTGATATTACAATTTTTTCTGACAGAGACCCAAGGCTGATAATGGCCAGGTACTCATCTTATACCTAAGTACGGTGAGAGAATGTGAGTAAAGAGCCTTTTACAAGGACTCAACTATGCGTCGAGCGGGTCTCGAACCCGGGACCTTCCGATCTGAAAGCGAGTGTCATACCACAAGACCACATAGACGCACAATGATTTAAAAGCGACTATGTGGTCTAGTAGTAAGACACTTGACTTCGGAAGGTCCTGGGTTCAAGTCTGCTTTGAGTGATGCATGGTTGAGTCCTTGGAAAAGTCTCTTTAATCACATTCTCTCACTGTACTAAAGTATAAAATGATTACCTGGCCATAAACATTGTTGTCAAAATCCTTAAAACATTGTTAAAATATATCGCCCAACAGGCGTCATATTTTTGTCATATTGGGACCCCTTGTAAATCGCTTTAAGCATCTTTTCTATTGGATATTGCAATAAATAAAAGATCAAGTTTAATTTAACACCAAAGCATATTATAGTAGAACTTTTAATTAATTCCCTTGTATTATCCAAACTGGAAATTGTAACTACCCCTGGATAAATTTAGCTAAAGATAAAATGAGTAAACTTCAGGTTGCACAAAATGACGCAGCCAGACTCATTGTACGCAATAACCAAAAATACCCATCAGCAACTCTCCTTCTCCCTAAGTTACATTGGCTTCCTGTGGAGAAAAGAGTTGCCTATTAGATTTATTGTACCGTTGTCTACAAATCATTGAGCACTAACAGTCTCTACTATATTAAAGACCTTCTAAACATCTAAGTCCCCAATAGAAACTGAGGTCAAGCAATGACCAATCAATCCTGGTCAAACCTAAGACCTTGCGTAAAGTAGGTGAACAATTTTTCAGTTTTCAGCACCCCATTCTTGGAACTCTCTCCCATCACATGTGAGATGCTCGGATTCAAATCCCGCTTAAAGTTATATCTATTTATGTCATAAGTTGCAATACTATTATTAATATTAAATTTATTATTATTGTTATTATTATTATTATTATTATTATTATTATTATTATTATTATTATTATTATTATTATTATTATTATTATTATTATTATTATTATTATTATTATTATTATTATTATTATTATTATTATTATGGAGGACATTGAAACTCACAGTGAAATTAATCTGTGTTCCTCCTGTGATGAAATCCAAAAATGAATAGACTTTGTTCACCTGCAGACAAATCAGAGATCATATTAGGCTTTTAACATTGCATTCTGCTTCCATTTCGAAATAATGTGGCTATGTGGTCATGTGGTATGACAATTGCTTTCAGATCCGAAGGTCCTGGGTTCGAGCCTCGCTAGGTGCATAGTTGAATCCTTGAAAAAGGCTCTTTACTCACATTCTCTCAGGTGTAAATTGAGTACCTGGCCGTGAACAGCGTTGTTTCTGTCCGAAAAAATTGTAATATTGCCTTACAGGCGTCAAGTCTCGCCCTACACCTTGAGTGTTGCTGTTGACCTGGACCCCTTGTAAAGCGCTTTGAGCACATTTAGTGGATATTGCTCTATATAAAAGCTCATTAAAATAATAATGAATTTTTAAATATCGATACGTTTCTGTTGAAAATGCAAACATGACAAGGAAGTAAGTGAAGAAGATGATTCTGAGATAATATCAAAGGCAACAATAATCAAAATCAAAATGAAAATAAAGGGCTATTCACATTTTGAAATGAAAAGTGAAATATTTAATTCCATCTTAACTCACTCAACCCTAACTCTAACACCGACTATATCTGTAGTATAACCAAGGGTTACTTTTACCCCTTGACTATCTATTACATTAATCTGAGACAAATTAAAGGCGTACTATCAAAGCCAATGTTTTTTAATTTTTGAATAAAACTTATCTTGGCACATGCTTAGTTTTAATACATTTTTTTCCAATTTTAAAAAGTAGCAAAAATCTCTAGGATTGAGTGAGTTAATCAGCTGTCATGTCATTAATTAACCCATTGTACATCTATATTCTCAAAATGAATAAATAATGATAACAACAACAACAACAACAACTATAATAATAATAATAATAATAATAATAATAATAATAATAATAATAATAATAATAATAATAATAATAATAGTATATAATAATAATAATAATAATAATAATAATAATAATAATAATAATAATAATAATAATAATAATAATAATAATAATAATAATAATAATAATAATAATAATAATAATAATATAATAATAATAATAATAATAATAATAATAATAATAATAATATATAATAATAATAATAATAATAATAATAATAATAATAATAATAATAATAATAATAATATATAATAATAATAATAATATAATAATAATAATAATAATAATAATAATAATAATAATAATAATGATAATAATCACAACAACAACAATACTAATAATCTCTGTTATATAACTTGAGACTTAAAATTAAAAAAAAAATAATCCTTTTTCAAATTTTTCGACTTATATTTAACAAGTCTGTATCAAATAAAATTAATCGGATATCAATTTGATTTAAGCTGAAAAGCTGAAAATCAAACAATGAAAAAATGGGGGGCATTAAGAAAGACACATATATGATAGTATTCTTAAAGATAACATAAGATTGTTTTTCATAAAAACATTATGAACATCTATGAGAGATAAAATTTCAATAACAAAAAAAAATTCTCTTTAACATCTAAATAAGCAAAACAAACAAAAAAGAATAAAATAAAATTTTAAAAATTATAAATGCAAATCAAGTGTTTGAAAGTTTTGAATAAATTCTCGATCCATTTTCCCATTACTGAAATGTCCTATAACGTCATGTAAAATGCCATGTAACGAGCTGCATTCGCCATTTTGCCATTGTAATTGATATATTGCCCAAATTAAATAGGTCCATGGAGTTCTCTTACGCGGTCGAAAAAATGTATTGTCTATTAAGACTACAGAAATTGTGTTCAAATTTTATTCAACTCTTGAGAGTTGATTGACGAGTAGTTATTTGGGCTCATTGTTGTAATGGAAATCTTAAAAAGGAACGCAAAATATTGTCCATTACAATAATGTTAAACAAGGCCCATAACTGCATTCGGATATTAGACTTGAATATATGTACACATCGACTTATCACGTTCATTTAATGGACAGCTATGCTGTTTATATATATATATATATATATATATATATATATATATATATATATATATATATATATATATATATATAAACCAAAAACCTCAAATAATAATGCTCCACTTTAAGATAAAAGGAGTTATTTATTCGTAAGATATTCAACTTTATTCTTGTTCAGGAAGTCCTGAAGGTACCTTTTTTGGGTACGAAGCAAAGACCGTACCGTTGAGATACCTTTCATACACACTTGTTCAGATCTTTATCTTATTTGTCTGGTACCTTTCATACACACTTGTTCAGATCTTTATCTCATTTGTCTATCACCTTTCATACACACTTGTTCAGATCTTTATCTTGTTTGTCTGATACCTTTCATATACACTTTTTCAGATCTTTATCTTATTTGTATGGCACCTTTCATACACACTTGTTCATATCCAAATCTGACACCAGTGCCTGCTCTATGGTTTCTTACTTTGATATTCGTAATTGATGCCTTGAGTGTATTCAAATCGCCCATAACCTCCGCAGCAGGATATAGATGCTGTGCGCTTGGCTAAAAAACTCACAACATTGCCATCCGGAAATATTATAGATAGAACTATGTTGACGTAACTCAGGAATTTGTTACTGTTTTTTGCCATCCACGTTTATGAGTAATTCTCACTTAACCGTATAATTCAGTCTATAGATAGAATGAAGTTGACGTCATTCGGGTCTTTGTTATTGTTTATTGCGACCGGCTTTTATGAGTAATTCGCCCTTAACTGTATTAATTAGACTATAAACGTTCAAGTTTACATATAGTTTTGTGTGTTGGTCCTTTATACTTCCGGATGGCAATGTTGTGAGCTTCTTAACCAAGCGCATATTATCTATAAAATTCATGGCGACACAGTTTTTGGGTTGGTCCGTACTACTTCTGGATGGCAATGTTGTGGGCTTCTTAGCTAAGTACATACTATCTATAACTGACCAACACACAAAACTATGTGTAACCACGAACTTGGATGGTAAAAAACAATAACAAAGACCCGAGTGACATAAACGTTGTTCTATTACGTTTCAACACACAAATCTGTGTGAAACCTTAAACGTGTAGTCTGATTGATATACTTTAGTGAGAACTACTCATAAAAAAAGGCTGGCTGAATACAATAAGAGGTAAGTGACTTAAAACTCGTTCTATCAATATTAAGCGGGTGGATGTTTTGATTATTTTATCTAAACGCATAGCATCAATATTGTATTATCTGTTTACTTTCAGTAACATCTGCAATTAATGTACCGACACGGTGCTGTACAGTTTTAATACACACCAACTATTTACACAAATACGCACGCATACATAATCAAAACTCATACGCGTTTAATACCCACCCCACCTTCTCGCTTCTCTCTCTCTCTCTCTATCTCTCTCTCTCTCTCTCTCTCTCTCTCTTTCTCTTTCTCTCTCTCTCTCACACACACTCTATATTTAATTTACTCACCCCTTCATACACACATATACACACACACACTCACAAACACACAGACAAACAAATAAATGTTCTTCTTTCGTATCACCCTAATAGTCTTCAACAGGCGAGACGTCACTTCCCTCGTATTGACGCATAGTAACTTCGTAACTGGTTCTAAATTATTGGAACAATGGCGGACGCCTTTGTGAAATACTTCTCCAGCGAGCATAAAAGTATATCCAGAGGAGAAAAACATTATAAATCTGATCATTTTTTGACTTTTATATATTTTGATCACATGACATATGAAAAAGTACTAGCCAGAACGAAGAATAAAAAGTACCGATTTTCTTTGTTTAGAACATAGCTGCTGGTTGCTGGGCGGACGTGACGTCAGACTATTGAATCCAATTCCGTATCTTGTTCTCTCTCTATAATTACACATTACAATATATTCACACCCACTTTTCACCCATCGACACTGTCCTTG
The DNA here is from genome assembly GCF_034508935.2 of Berghia stephanieae. NCBI lineage: Eukaryota > Metazoa > Mollusca > Gastropoda > Nudibranchia > Aeolidiidae > Berghia > Berghia stephanieae. The sequence goes on along the minus strand of NC_088366.1, from coordinate 176,019 downwards.
ATCTCCA
>NC_088366.1:143512-171012 GCF_034508935.2 Berghia stephanieae | reverse complement strand
TACCTCAACAATAGCTCATACTGTGGCACCTAGGTCCCATTTCCTCCTTTAGATTCAATAGCTGTTTGTGCTTACCTGATTGCTATTTCCATCAATCAATCTATCCATCCACCTATACATTCATCAATTCCTCAATTTATTCATTCTTTCATCCCTCCATCAACCAACCCATCCATATATCCGCCCAGCTATGATCTCTATCGATTTATCCTCCCAACCATCCATCCATCTATCTATTCATCCCATCCATCCATCCATCTATCCATCTATCTATTTAATCCATCCATCTATTTATCCCATCTATCTATCCATCCATCCATTTATTTATTTCATCCATCCATCCATCCATCCATCCATCAATCTATTTATCTCATCCATCCAACCATCCATATCTATATCCCATTCATTCATCCATCTATTTATCCCATTCATCCATCTACTAACTCATCCATCCAATCATCCATCTGTCCATCTATTTAGAGACTATTTATTCACATGAGACCCGTTTCACAACATTAATCAATATATAAAATAAACAGAGAGCAAAACATTCTAAATGTGCTGTTTACTTACGGCAATAAAAACGTTTAAAATAGCGACCGTAGACAATCGAAGAACCATTAACATTTTTAATTTGAAATAAATTTAGAGAGAAAATGTTCATTATGTGGTTAACGATTAGACATTCTTTGAAAACATAAATAGGGGTTGGAAGTTTTAGGGTCTATCAATTTTCGAAGAAATAGTTTTCCGACCATAATTATAATATTTTTTAAAACAACTGATGTATGTGTACGCGCGCGCGCGCGCGCGCGCGTGTGTGTGTGTGTGTGTGTGTGTGTGTGTGTGTTTGTAATCAGTGTTGACCGACGGCTGTTACCTCTAATGTTTTATCTCAGTACATAATGTATTTGTGCGTGTTGGGGTTTGTATGTGTGTGCGTGTGCGTTTATGTGTGTGTGTGTTTATGTGTGTATGTTGGTGTATGTGCATGTACATCCGTGACGGCTTAGCAAGCCGACTGTTACAAATGATGTCGTATCCCAGGACTTCAAGTCAATTCCGTTCAACTTTTACAATATTGTATCAAGCATTTGCTACCTTCAGGACTTCCTGAACAAGAATAAAGTTGAATATCTTACGAATAAATAACTCCTTTTATCTTAAAGTGGAGCATTATTATTTGAGGTTTTTGGTTTATATATATATATATATATATATATATATATATATATATATATATATATATATATATATATATAAAAACAGCATAGCTGTCCATTAAATGAACGTGATAAGTCGATGTGTACATATATTCAAGTCTAATATCCGAATGCAGTTATGGGCCTTGTTTAACATTATTGTAATGGACAATATTTTGCGTTCCTTTTTAAGATTTCCATTACAACAATGAGCCCAAATAATTACTCGTCAATCAACTCTCAAGAGTTGAATAAAATTTGAACACAATTTCTGTAGTCTTAATAGACAATACATTTTTTCGACCGCGTAAGAGAACTCCATGGACCTATTTAATTTGGGCAATATATCAATTACAATGGCAAAATGGCGAATGCAGCTCGTTACATGGCATTTTACATGACGTTATAGGACATTTCAGTAATGGGAAAATGGATCGAGAATTTATTCAAAACTTTCAAACACTTGATTTGCATTTATAATTTTTAAAATTTTATTTTATTCTTTTTGTTTTGTTTTGCTTATTTAGATGTTAAAGAGAATTTTTTTTGTTATTGAAATTTTATCTCTCATAGATGTTCATAATGTTTTTATGAAAAACAATCTTATGTTATCTTTAAGAATACTATCATATATGTGTCTTTCTTAATGCCCCCCATTTTTTCATTGTTTGATTTTCAGCTTTTCAGCTTAAATCAAATTGATATCCGATTAATTTTATTTGATACAGACTTGTTAAATATAAGTCGAAAAATTTGAAAAAGGATTATTTTTTTTTAATTTTAAGTCTCAAGTTATATAACAGAGATTATTAGTATTGTTGTTGTTGTGATTATTATCATTATTATTATTATTATTATTATTATTATTATTATTATTATTATTATTATTATTATTATTATTATTATTATTATTATTATTATTATTATTATTATTATTGTTAATATTATTTATTATTATTATTATTATTATTATTATATTTATTATTATTATTATTATTATTATTATTATTATTATTATTATTATTTTTATTATTATTGTTAATATTATTATTATTATTATTATTATTATTATTATTATTATTATTATTATTATTATTATTATTATTATTATTATTATTATTATTATTATTATTATTTTTATTGTTGTTGTTGTTATTATTATTTATTCATTTTGAGAATATAGATGTACAATGGGTTAATTAATGACATGACAGCTGATTAACTCACTCAATCCTAGAGATTTTTGCTACTTTTCAAAATTGGAAAAAAATGTATTAAAACTAAGCATGTGCCAAGATAAGTTTTATTCAAAAATTAAAAACATTGGCTTTGATAGTACGCCTTTAATTTGTCTCAGATAAATGTAATAGATAGTCAAGGGGTAAAAGTAACCCTTGTTATACTACAGATATAGTCGGTGTTAGAGTTAGGGTTGAGTGAGTTAAGATGGAATTAAATATTTCACTTTTCATTTCAAAATGTGAATAGCCCTTTATTTTCATTTTGATTTTGATTATTGTTGCCTTTGATATTATCTCAGAATCATCTTCTTCACTTACTTCCTTGTCATGTTTGCATTTTCAACAGAAACGTATCGATGTTTAAAAATTCATTATTATTTTAATATAGCTTTTATATAGAGCAATATCCACTAAATGTGCTCAAAGCGCTTTACAAGCGGTCCCTGGTCAACAGCAACACTCAAGGTGTAGGGTGAGACTTGACGCCTGTAAGGCAATATTACAATTTTTTCGGACAGAAACAACGCTGTTCACGGCCAGGTACTCATTTTACACCTGAGAGAATGTGAGTAAAGAGCCTTTTTCAAGGATTCAACTATGCACCTAGCGAGGCTCGAACCCAGGACCTTCGGATCTGAAAGCGATTGTCATACCACATGACCACATAGCCACATTATTTCGAAATGGAAGCAGAATGCAATGTTAAAAGCCTAATATGATCTCTGATTTGTCTGCAGATGAACAAAGTCTATTCATTTTTGGATTTCATCACAGGAGGAACACAGATTAATTTCACTGTGAGTTTCAATGTCCTCAATAATAATAATAATAATAATAATAATAATAATAATAATAATAATAATAATAATAATAATAATAATAATAATAATAATAATAATAATAATAATAATAATAATAATAATAATAATAATAATAATAATAATAATAATAATAATAATAATAATAATAATAATAATAATAATAATAATAATAATAATAATAATAATAATAATAATAATAATAACAATAAATGTAATATTAATAATAGTATTGCAACTTATGACATAAATAGATATAACTTTAAGCGGGATTTGAATCCGAGCATCTCACATGTGATGGGAGAGAGTTCCAAAAATGGGGTGCTGAAAACTGAAAAATTGTTCACCTACTTTACGCAAGGTCTTAGGTTTGACCAGGATTGATTGGTTATTGCTTGACCTCAGTTTCTATTGGGGACTTAGATGTTTAGAAGGTCTTTAATATAGTAGAGACTGTTAGTGCTCAATGATTTGTAGACAACGGTACAATAAATCTAATAGGCAACTCTTTTCTCCACAGGAAGCCAATGTAACTTAGGGAAAAGGAGAGTTGCTGATGGGTATTTTTGGTTATTGCGTACAATGAGTCTGGCTGCGTCATTTGTGCAACCTGAAGTTTACTCATTTTATCTTTAGCTAAATTTATCCAGGGGTAGTTACAATTTCCAGTTTGGATAATACAAGGGAATTAATTAAAAGTTCTACTATAATATGCTTTGGTGTTAAATTAAACTTGATCTTTTATTTATTGCAATATTCAATAGAAAAGATGCTTAAAGCAATTTACAAGGGGTCCCAATATGACAAAAATATGACGCCTGTTGGGCGATATATTTTAACAATGTTTTAAGGATTTTGACAACAATGTTTATGGCCATGTAATCATTTTATACTTTAGTACAGGGAGAGAATGTGATTAATGAGACTTTTCCAAGGACTCAACGATGCATCACTCAGAGCAGACTTGAACCCAGGACCTTCCGAAGTCAAGTGTCTTACTACTAGACCACATAGTCGCTTTTAAATCATTGTGCGTCTATGTGGTCTTGTGGTATGACACTCGCTTTCAGATCGGAAGGTCCCGGGTTCGAGACCCGCTCTACGCATAGTTGAGTCCTTGTAAAAGGCTCTTTACTCACATTCTCTCACCGTACTTAGGTATAAGATGAGTACCTGGCCATTATCAGCCTTGGGTCTCTGTCAGAAAAAAATTGTAATATCACCTTGAAGGGCGTCATGTCCTGTCCCAAATATTAAGTGTTGCTGTTGGCTAGGGACCCCTTGTAAAGCGCTTTGAGCACGTTTAGTGGATATTGCGCTATATAAAGCTCAATTATTAATTAATTCATAACTTGACTTTTTTTCTTTTTTAAAAAAAAATAGGTCGCCATAGACTTTACAGCGTCCAATGGAAACCCAGCTCAACCCTCGTCTCTCCACTACATCAACCTAACGAATGTATGGCTGCCATTAGAGCTGTTGGAGATGTGTGTCAGGATTACGATTCGTAAGTTCAGCTGTCTAAGGGTAACAACAGCCTCTTATGGTTCTCACACTACTATGTTATGATGATCGACCCAATCAGCAAAGTCCGGTCCGCATTCCTGCACCGTCGCAAACCTGCCAGGTAGAATCTTCACAACACACCGTTCGACCAGATGCTCTGCCGTTTCGGGTTCTTGCCGACATCGGGTACATGTTGGACAGGTGGAGAGTCCCCACTGATGTGGGCTACATGTCTTTCGAAGCCATGAATGAGGCCCATGGAGCTGGCTGGAGTTTAGTCCAGTGTCTATAGTGTGGATTGGGGGGGGGGGGGGTCCTGATAGCTCAGTTGGTGAAGCACTCGCTTCACATACAAAGGGACTGAGATTGATCTCGAGTGCAATCGAAGATTGTTTTTTTTTCTGATCCCCCTGTCCACCCAGCAGTGGATAGCTATTGGGCCATTCCATGTCAAATGGACCAAATTTTCGGAAATTGGGAACCACACCCCTTTTGATTTTCCTAAAACTAGGCTCAATTGAAAATATTTATAAGACATGAAGAAAATCAAATTTCAGTTCAGAATATGGATATTTGAATTTTTTACAATTTTTTGAAATTTTGTCTCAAAACGTGTCAAAATCAAATTTGCTCGTGGGTCCATTTTTGAGAGGCTATAACTATTTTAGAAATCAAGCTAACTCTCTCAAATTTGGTAATCCTGTACAACTTTTAGCATAGATTACAATTATTTGAAGGAAAATGAAAATATTTATCGACTTTTGGACTTATCTGCCCTTGAATATGGCTCCCGTGCTGTTCAGAAAAAAACAACACATTTTTTCAATATATTTTTCCATGACTTTAATGTTTCATTTTTGGTCAATGATGATTTGTATCTCAATAAATAACTTATGGTCCAACATAATATAGCAAAAATATGGGTCTGGTCCAACTATTCGAACAATAACGCATACCATAATGCGACGTGCACCAAAATCGCAAATTTTTGTCAACTTCAAGGCTTAAAGCGGTCAAAGATGGCCAGGACACAGCTGCAAATATTCATTGTTGTTATAAAAATTCAGCTACCTTTTAATTTGCTTTTAAAGAGTTTTTAAAAATGTCCATTTCAATTTTTAAATTATTATTATTATTATTATTATTATTATTATTATTATTATTATTATTATTATTATTATTATTATTATTATTATTATTATTATTATTATTATTATTATTATTATTATTATTATTTAACATTACCAGGGACAAATTGTTTCCAGTTCTTGGCTTTGGGGCCAGACTGCCACCCTCAGGGCAAGTTTCTCATCAGTTTGCAGTCAACTTTAACCCACAGAACCCTTATTGTGCTGGTAATTATCGATTCTCTGATATATGTTGTCAGTGGGGCCAACAGTTCCAATAACCGATTTAGCATTTTGGAAAATTTTTAGTTTTTTTAATTGGATTGTTCATATGTAGTGTAAATGTTGCTGCTCAAAGCTCGAAGGAATAAATTATAACGTGAAGTTGAATGTAAGCTTCATTTTAATGTATGAAAATGACCCTTGCATGTCCAAGGATTTTAATTATTTGACTAGCAAATGAAAGCCAGGAACAGACAGAGCTCTAAATCTATTTTGAGGTCATACCAGTATTGTGCTTTAGGATCTCCTGTTTTAGCCCTTGTCATCTTATTTCTAGCTCTAGTTCTTAATTTTCATGGTAGAAAGCAGGCCTGATAATTATCTAAAATAATACATTTGTGTCAGAGCATGCCGTAATCAGTCGGAAGAGTGAAAATGGAGAGGCTTTGGATGGGAGCAATACAGACAATGGACGTTTCGGGTACAACATTGTTGTGCTGACGAAGGGTGTCTACCCGAACATCCATTGTCTGAATTGTTCCCATCCGAAGCCTCTCCATTTTCACTCTTGTTAGCATTTTCATGATCCAAGTCTTCAGGCAGACCCCCCATTCTCAACATAATCAGTCGGAAGAGGAAAATTTTGGATTTGCATTTTTTGCATTTTATGAAAGAATATGCTCACCAGAGCATGTTAATCTTTATTTGAAGTAGATCGGGTGATTTTTCATGAAGTCATGGTCAGAAAAATAGGAAAGGTATCCAGCAACTTTTCTCAAATTTCATACTTTTTCAACTTGACGAGCTGTAAAAAATATTCAGAAGTAAAAGTAAGCTTTGATATTTCCTAAAGATGTACAAAAACTGTTGATTTAATCATTTATGACAAGAACTCAATTTTGATTTTTAAAATTGTCCTTCTAACTAAACTTGGCAGTACCTCAGTTCAAACCTTTTCACCATCCGACTGATTATGTCATTCACTGTAACATTTGCTTGGTTCATTTTTTTTAAAATCATCATTTTGATTTGGCTCTTTTCTTTTCTTTTTTCTTTCCTCCAGGAATTGATGGTGTCCTCCAGGCATATTATAACTGTATCCAACAAGTTTCGCTGTATGGACCAACAAATGCATCGCCTATCATTGAACATGTCGCTGAATTTGCAAGGGCTGCACAACAGGAGGAAATGCAGAAAGGGACCCATGTGAGTCTTTTGGGGGTTTTTTTTTTGGTTGTGGGAGTGGACCAGGTGCATATATGAGTGTGTGTTTGGGTGTTTGTGTGTGTGTGTGTGTGTGTGTGTGTGTGTGTGTGTGCACTGTACAAACCTGGAGGCCGAAATTTAATTTGAGCTTTTATATAACGCAATATCCACTAAACGTGATCAAAGCGCTTTACAAAGGGTCCCTGACTAACAGCAACAGGTAACATAAAGAACTAGACATGACGCCTGTTCGGCGATAATACAATTTTGTTTATCCAACAGAGACATCGCTGTTAATGACCAGGTACTCAATTTACAGTACGGTGAGAGAATGTGAGTAAAGAGCCTTTTCCAAGGACTCAACTATGTGCCGAGTGAGGCTCAAACCAAAGACCTTCCGATCCGAAAGTGTGTGTCGTACCACAAGACCACATAGCCGCACGAGAAAGATTGAATGGCTTTATCATCAAAGTTAAAGCTAGGCTGACTTTATCCATTATCAAAGGAGCACAGATAAAGAACAGAAAATTTGGGATTAACAAGAGGTGTTGACTACAAGCAGAAATTGACATTAAGAGTTATGAATTTTTGTGAATTCAACTGTATTACTTCTTTTTTCATTATTTCTATTATTATCTCCACCTCACCCAAAAATATTTTAGTTTATCTTTCTCCGCTTAATTCTCTTCCCTCTTATCTATTTCTGTATACAGGGAAATCTGCAAAAATCCAACACTCTTAAAGCCAACTTCTGCTTTAAGTCAACACTTCTTGTTGGTCCTCAATTTTCTGGTTTTTTTTAAATCTAAGTGTTTTCCATTTATAATGGATAAGTCACTAATTTTTGGTGGTCCCAAATTTTTGGTTATCTAAGTGTCATCCATTTATAATGGATAAGTCAATAATTTTTGGTGGTCCCAAATTTTTGGTTATCTAAGTGTGTTCCATTTATAATGGATAAGTCAATAATTTTTGGTGGTCCCAAATTTTTGGTTATCTAAGTGTGTTCCATTTATAATGGATAAGTCAATAATTTTTGGTGGTCCCAAATTTTTGGTTATCTAAAAGTGTGTTCCATTTATAATGGATAAGTCAATAATTTTTGGTCGTTCCAAATTTTTGGTTATCTAAGTGTGTTCCATTGACAATGGATCAAGCCAACCTTGCTTCAAGTCTGGCACAGCTGTGTTGGCTTAAAGCAGGATTTCACAATATCATTCTCTGTTTATTTCTCTTCCCTCTCATCTATTTCTGTACATTGTCATGTGTTGGAAGAAAATCATCTCAAAAACAAAATGCTTTGATCAAAGTAATTGGCTGTGATATAAGACAAAAATAATTATTATTTATACGTAGCTGACACTGCCATCCAAATTTCTGAAAAGTGAGTGGAGCAGGCACTTATGTCAATAACAACAAGAACTGAAGTGAGTAGAAAAGTGCCAGAAGACAACAGAGAATTGAAATTTTGCAGCGGCAATGGAGGCTCCCAGGCAGAGTTGTTTACCAGAAGGTTGGGGGTTTAAACCCCCATTGCCACTGCCACTTCCCTACTCACTTCATTTCTTGTCATCCAAATTTCTGTTTCTTTATATTATGTATGATTTGTAAAACATTTGAGTGTATACTCTTCAACAGTCGTAACGTCACTTCCTTCCTAATGACGCATGGTAACTTAGTAACACTGGCTCTAAACTATTGCGACAATGGCGGACACCCGTATGAAATATTTTTCCAGCGAGCATAAAAGCGTATCCAGAGAGAAAAAAAAACATAAATTTGATCATATTTTGACTTTTACACATTCTGATCACAAGGCATATGAAAATTTCTAGCCAGCATAAAGAATAAAAAGTAATGATTTTCTTTGTTTAGAACCAAGATGGCCGCCGTTGCCGGGCGGCGTGACATCAGACTATTGAATCCAATTCCTCTTAGTGAGGACCTGTGTTTGTGTGTCTTGATGAGACTTTTAGTGATCTCAAACTTAAGTACTTTGATGGTGTGCTCTTGGAATCTACATCTGTTCCCTATTTGAACCAATTCCCCTTTGTCTCACCTTTTCTTTTGTGCTTTAATTGTAATTCTAGAACTTTTTACTATCCCATTTTCTTCCTTTTTGCTGGCGCTGATATAACCTTAATCTATTGCAAGCGCCGTAAAACCCTTAAAACCAAAAAAAACAAACAAACTTCTGTAACTTATCCCCTACTTAAGATAAATAATATGCGGTTATGTGGTCTTGTGGTATGACACTCACTTTTTTAGTATGTATTTTATTGTTATTATATATTATTTTATCATCGAATTTATGTGGTTTTTAACATGTCAGTTCTATATTTGTGTTTTTGATACATGTTGTGCTGATGTAAAGCGCTAGTGAGCAATTCTTAATTGGAACTAGGCACTATATAAATTCATAATAATAATAATAATAATAATAATAATAATAATAATAATAATAATAATAATAATAATAATAATAATAATAATAATAATAATAATAATAATAATAATAATAATAATGATGATGATGATGATGATGATGATGATGATGATGATGATGATGATGATAATAATAATAATAATAATAATAATAATAATAATAATAATAATAATAATAATAATAATAATAGTAATAATAATAATAATAATAAAGTGTTCTTTTATAACGCTAAAAACGCCGAAGTCTCAAAGCGCTTTACAATATACTTATCAAACCATAAACACACTCGTACCGAGCCAAACAGACACACACAACAGTCGCACACACTAACTATGCAAGTTTTACAAAATGAAATTGACATTCAACAAAATGGAATCAAAGAATAAAACGTATTATTTACTCATCAATATGAAAATGCCTGGCACAACAATTTCTGGAAAAGATGAGTCTTTAGATTTTTCTTAAAATTTTCTACGCTGCCCGAGAGCCTTACTGTGAGGCTATGTGGTCTAGTGGTATAACACTCGCTTTCGGATCGGAAGGTCCTGGGTTCGAGCTTCGCTCGGCGCATAGTTGAGTCCTTGGAAAAGGCTCTTTGCTCACATTGTCTCACTGTACTCAGGTGTAAAATGAGTACCTGGCCGTTAACAGCGTCTTTGTCCGAAAAATTGTAATATCGCCTGACAGGCATCATGTCCCGTCCTGCATATTAAATGTTGCTGTTGACCAGGGACCCCTTGTAAAGCGCTTTGAGCACATTTAGTGGATATTGCGCTATATAAAAGCTCAATTTTTTTTTTACTGACAGCGGGTGTGTCTTTTTTACGAAACCCGCCGAAACCCGCCGAAACCCGCCGAAACCCGCCGAAACCCGCCGAAACCCGCCGAAACCCGATGAAACCCGACGAATCCCGACAAAGTTATGGGAAGTAGGTGGCTGTGGGGAGTGAACCTAGAACTCAGGGAAGTGTGCACCATTGGGGAGTGAACCTGGGACTGGGTTTCGGCGGGTTTCGTAAAAAAGAACCAGTGCTTTTTTACGAAACCCGCCGAAACCCGCCGAAACCCGGCGAAACCCGACAATATACAGCAAAGTTATGGGAAGTAGACAACTGTGGGGAGTGAACCCGAGACTCAGGGAAGTGTACACCAGTCGGGAGTGAACCTGAGACTAAGTTTATCGGCCGGTTTCGGCGGGTTTCGTAAAAAAGAATTAGTGCTTTATTACGAAACCCGCCGAAACCCGCCGAAACCCGACAATATCCGGCAAAGTTATGGGAGTTTGGCAACAGTGGGGGGTGATCCTGGGAGTCAGGGAATTGCACACCAGTGGGGAGTTAACCTGGGACTGTGTAAAAAGGATATCAGTGGGAAATAAACCTGGGACTAAAGGGACATGGATACCATTGAAAGTTGAAGCCGGATATGGGAATTGAGTACCAGAGGAGAATGAACCTGACACTATAGAAGGTGGGCGCCAGTGGGGAGTGAACCTGGGATTCAGGGAATTGCACACCAGTGGGGACTTAACCTGGGACTGTGTAAAAAGGATATCAGTGGGAAATAAACCTGGGACTAAAGGGAGATGGATACCATTGAAAGTTGAAGCCGGATATGGGAGTTGAGTACCAGAGGAGAATGAACCCGACACTATAGGAGATGGGCGCCAGTGTGGAGTGAACCTGGGACTCAGGGAAGTGCACACCAATTGGGAGTTAACCTTGGACTGTGGGAGATGGATAACTGTGGGTATCCGAGCCGAACTATAGGAGTTGAGTGCCAGAGGAGAATGAACCTGACACTATAGAAGGTGGGCGCCAGTGGGGAGTGAACCTGGGATTCAGGGAATTGCACACCAGTGGGGATTTAACCTGGGAATATGTAAAAAGGATATCAGTGGAAAATAAACCTGGTACTAAAGGGAGATGGATAACATTAAAATTTGAAGCTTGGTATGAGAGTTTGGTACCAGAGGAGAATGAACCTGACACTAAAGGAGGTGGGCGCCAGTGGGGAGTGAACCTGGGACTATGTAAAAAGGATATCAGTGGGAAATAAACCTGGGACTAAAGGGAGATGAATACCATTGAAAGTTGAAGCCGGATATGAGAGCTTGGTACCAGAGGAGAATGAACCTGACAAAAAAGGGTGTGGGCGCCAGTGGGGAGTGAACCTGGGACTATGTAAACAGGATATCAGTGGGAAATAAACCTGGGACTAAAGGGAGATGAATACCATTGAAAGTTGAAGCCGGATATGAGAGTTTGGTACCAGAGGAGAATGAACCTGACACTATAGGAGGTGGGCGCCAGTGGGGAGTGAACCTGGGACTATGTAAAAAGGATATCAGTGGGAAATAAACCTGGGACTAAAGGGAGATGAATACCATTGAAAGTTGAAGCCGGATATGAGAGTTTGGTACCAGAGGAGAATGAACCTGACACTATAGGAGGTGGGCGCCAGTGGTGAGTGAACCTGGGACTATGTAAAAAGGATATCAGTGGGAAATAAACCTGGGACTAAAGGGAGATGAATACCATTGAAAGTTGAAGCCGGATATGGTAGTTGGGTACCAGAGGAGAGAGAAACCTGACACTATAGGAGGTGGGCGCCAGTGGGGAGTGAACCTGGGACTATGTAAAAAGGATATGAGTGGGAAATAAACCTGGGACTAAAGGGAGATGAATACCATTGAAAGTTGAAGCCGGATATGAGAGTTTGGTACCAGAGGAGAATGAACCTGACACTATAGGAGGTGGGCGCCAGTGGGGAGTGAACCTGGGACTATGTAAAAAGGATATCAGTGGGAAATAAACCTGGGACTAAAGGGAGATGAATACCATTGAAAGTTGAAGCCGGATATGAGAGTTTGGTACCAGAGGAGAATGAACCTGACACTATAGGAGGTGGGCGCCAGTGGGGAGTGAACCTGGGACTATGTAAACAGGATATCAGTGGGAAATAAACCTCGGACTAAAGGGAGATGGATACCATTGAAAGTTGAAGCCGGATATGAAAGCTTGGTACCAGAGGAGAATGAACCTGACACAAAAGGGGTGGGCGCCAGTGGGGAGTGAACCTGGGACTCAGGGAATTGCACACCAGTGGGGAGTTAACCTGGGAATATGTATAAAGGATATCAGTAGGAAATAAATCTGGGACTAAAGGGAGATGGATACCATTGGGAGTTGAAGCCGGATTTATTTCCCACGGATATTCTTTTTTAGATATTCACAGGTTAACTTCCCACTGGTGTGCAATTCCCTGACTCCCAGGTTCACTCCCCACTGGCGCCCACCTTTTATAGTGTCAGGTTTATTCTCCTCTGGTAGCCAACTCCTATAGTTCGGCTCGGATACCCACAGTTATCCATCTCCCACAGTCCCAGGTTAACTCCAAATTGGTGTGCACTTCCCTGAGTCCAGGTTCACTCCACACTGGCGCCCATCTCCTATAGTGTCAGGTTCATTCTCCTCTGGTACTCAACTCCCATATCCGGCTTCAACTTTCAATGGTATCCTTCTCCCTTTAGTCCCAGGTTTATTTCCCACTCATATCCTTTTTACATAGTCCCAGGTTCACTCCCCACTGGCGCCCACCTCCTATAGTGTCAGGTTCATTCTCCTCTGGTACCAAACTCTCATATCCAGCTTCAACTTTCAATGGTATTCATCTCCCTTTAGTCCCAGGTTTATTTCCCACTGATATCCTTTTTACATAGTCCCAGGTTCACTCCCCACTGGCGCCCACCTCCTATAGTGTCAGGTTCATTCTCCTCTGGTACCAAACTCTCATATCCGGCTTCAACTTTAAATGGTATTCATCTCCCTTTAGTCCCAGGTTTATTTCCCACTCATATCCTTTTTACATAGTCCCAGGTTCACTCCCCACTGGCGCCCACCTCCTTTAGTGTCAGGTTCATTCTCCTCTGGTACCAAACTCTCATACCAAGCTTCAAATTTTAATGGTATCCATCTCCCTTTAGTACCAGGTTTATTTTCCACTGATATCCTTTTTACATATTCCCAGGTTAAATCCCCACTGGTGTGCAATTCCCTGACTCCCAGGTTCACTCCCCACTGGCGCCCACCTTTTATAGTGTCAGGTTTATTCTCCTCTGGTAGCCAACTCCTATAGTTCGGCTCGGATACCCACAGTTATCCATCTCCCACAGTCCCAGGTTAACTCCAAATTGGTGTGCACTTCCCTGAGTCCCAGGTTCACTCCACACTGGCGCCCATCTCCTATAGTGTCAGGTTCATTCTCCTCTGGTACTCAACTCCCATATCCGGCTTCAACTTTCAATGGTATCCTTCTCCCTTTAGTCCCAGGTTTATTTCCCACTCATATCCTTTTTACATAGTCCCAGGTTCACTCCCCACTGGCGCCCACCTCCTATAGTGTCAGGTTCATTCTCCTCTGGTACCAAACTCTCATATCCAGCTTCAACTTTCAATGGTATTCATCTCCCTTTAGTCCCAGGTTTATTTCCCACTGATATCCTTTTTACATAGTCCCAGGTTCACTCCCCACTGGCGCCCACCTCCTATAGTGTCAGGTTCATTCTCCTCTGGTACCAAACTCTCATATCCGGCTTCAACTTTCAATGGTATTCATCTCCCTTTAGTCCCAGGTTTATTTCCCACTGATATCCTTTTTACACAGTCCCAGGTTAAGTCCCCACTGGTGTGCAATTCCTGAATCCCAGGTTCACTCCCCACTGGCGCCCACCTTCTATAGTGTCAGGTTCATTCTCCTCTGGTACTCAATTCCCATATCCGGCTTCAACTTTCAATGGTATCCATGTCCCTTTAGTCCCAGGTTTATTTCCCACTGATATCCTTTTTACACAGTCCCAGGTTAACTCCCCACTGGTGTGCAATTCCCTGACTCCCAGGATCACCCCCACTGTTGCCAAACTCCCATAACTTTGCCGGATATTGTCGGGTTTCGGCGGGTTTCGGCGGGTTTCGTAATAAAGCACTAATCTTTTTTACGAAACCCGCCGAAACCGGCCGATAAACTTAGTCTCAGGTTCACTCCCGACTGGTGTACACTTCCCTGAGTCTCGGGTTCACTCCCCACAGTTGTCTACTTCCCATAACTTTGCTGTATATTGTCGGGTTTCGCCGGGTTTCGGCGGGTTTCGGCGGGTTTCGTAAAAAAGCACTGGTTCTTTTTTACGAAACCCGCCGAAACCCAGTCCCAGGTTCACTCCCCAATGGTGCACACTTCCCTGAGTTCTAGGTTCACTCCCCACAGCCACCTACTTCCCATAACGTTGTCGGGATTCGTCGGGTTTCATCGGGTTTCGGCGGGTTTCGGCGGGTTTCGGCGGGTTTCGGCGGGTTTCGGCGGGTTTCGTAAAAAAGACACACCGCTGACAGCGAGTTCCAAATTCATTATACTATATTATATTATATTATATTGTATTGTATTGTATTGTATTATATTCTATTTTATTATATTATATTATATTATATTATATTATATTATATTATATTATATTATATTATATTATATTATATTATATTGTATTGTATTGTATCGTATTATATTATAATATATTATATTATATTATATTATATTATATTATATTATATTATATTATATTATATTATATTATATTATATTATATTATATTATATTATATTATATTATATTATATTATTGTCCTTTTTTGGGTTTTTTTTCCGTAAGGCTTACTCTATCCTGCTGATATTGACAGACGGAGTCCTGAGTGACATGTCCAAAACCAAACACTCTATTGTATCGGCTTCCAAACTTCCCATGTTCCTCATCATTGTGGGGGTCGGCAACGCCAACTTTGACGACATGGAGGAGTTAGACGGAGATGACGGAGTTCTGAGATCACCGAATGGGGAGGCGGCCAAAAGGGACATTGTGCAATTTGTGCCGTTCAGACAATTTAGAAATGTAAGTAATATGTTTTTATATATGTTATGTTAGGATGTGATAAAATGTAAATGTATTTTAAAATACTAAAGAAAATATGATAATGGGAAGTCTTCGGATGGGAACATTACGGACAATGCACGTTTCGGGTACAAACCCTTTCTCAGCACAACAATAAAACAAATAAACGGGTTGGGATCGTAAAAATACTATAGAAAATGTGATTTTTTTATTGTTGTGCTGACGAAGGGTTTGTATCCAAAACGTCCATTGTCAGTACTGTTCCCACCGCTCTTTAATTTTCCTGCATACTAACCGTGGCATAAAGACGTTTATTATAACCAGCAGTGATGCCTTTAATGCATGTCATTAGTCCAAATTGCTCAAGATATATTACTGCACTGCAGATGATGCCCTTGTGATCTTTGTTTTTTCTTGAAATTAAATATAATACCAAGTTTTCTCCTGAAGGTGATGAAAAGAATTTTTTTTTCTTTGGTTAGTAAGTACTGCTGAAAATTGATCTATTTATTAATTTATTTGTTTTGCAATCTTTTCAATTTTCAATTTATAGTGACAGTTTTAACTATTTTACAGTGTTGAAATTATTCATATAAAGCGCGTCTCTGGTTGTGGAACTGCTTCTTGTTTATATATATATACATCATATTTCCATTATCTTTTTACCTTATTGTGTAAATTATAACATGTCTGTACAAAAATATCCTTTTTGGGATGCAATAAATTATTATTATTATTATTATTATTATTATTATTATTATTATTATTATTATTATTATTATTATTATTATTATTATTATTATTATTATTATTATTATTATTATTATTATTATTATTATTATTATTATTGTTATTATTATTATTATTATTATTATTATTATTATTATTATTATTATTATTATTATTATTATTATTATTATTATTATTATTATTATTATTATTATTATTATTAATATTGTTATTCTTCTTCTATTAATTCTTTTTAGAGCACGCCTGCGGAATTGGCCAGACACGTCCTGGCCGAGGTTCCGAAGCAGGTGACGGTTTATTGCAAAATGAGAAAAATCGGCCCTAACATAAAAGCAGCCAACGCCAATGTTTGAGATGAAATTGGATACAAATGTTAACACGATTATGGAACAATATCTATCTTGTAAAAATATGTTTTTTTTCCATTTATTAGAGTTGTATACAAATATGTGACCCTCCGCCTCAAAAAGGTATTAAGTCGGGTTGGTTAAGATGTTGAAAATTAAATTTATAGCCAGAAATGTCAGACTTGTGTTGAGTTTGTATGTTGTATTGAAGAGAATGGATCCCATATTTTAAGGTGCTAATGCCAACAATTTTCATTTTTTACCAGTTTAACATTTACTTCGGCTTTTAAGCATCTGGTTCGTTCCGACATAATGCCGTTTTGAGACGATGGGTCACATATTAGAAAAGTGAGTGGAGCTGGCACTTATGTTGATAATAACAAGAAATGAAGTGAGTAGGAAAGTGCCAGAAGACAACAGAGAATAAAACGTCACTGTGGCAATGGGGACTCAAACCCGTGACCTCGTGGATAGCTCGCTCAAACGGTAGAGTCACGATCTCCCCGGTCAGGCGGAGTTGTCGTACAAGTAAGGTCACGGGTTCGAGCCCCCATCGCCGCCGCGACGTTTTTCTTCTCTGTTGTCTTCTGGCACTTTCCAACTCACTTTATTTCTTGTTATTACGCAAATGTTCATACGATTATGGAACAATATCTCTCTTGTAAAAATATAATCCAGCCATTGTCCAGGGTTGTGAGCTGAAAAAGAGAGTTTAACTCTCATCCCCAAACATTGTGGTTTTTATTCTCTTGATGAATTGTTTTGTCTTTTAACCCTTGTTGTTCCCCTTTTGTGTACGTGCGGCCATGTGGCCTAGTGGTATGACACTCGCTTTCTGATCGGAAGGTCTTGAGTTTTTCGAGCCTCACTCGACATATAGTTGAGTCCTTGGAAAAGGCTTTTTAATCACATTCTCTCATCATACTCAGGTGTAAAATGAGTACCTGGCCATTAACAGCGTTGTCTCTGTCGGAAAAAAAAATATAATATGCCTAACAGGTGTCTTGTCTTGTTCTACGTGTTACATATTGCTGTTGGTCAGGGACCCTTTGTAAAGCGCTTTGAGCACGTTTAGTGGACATTGCGCTATATTAAAAAAGCTCACATTTTTTATTAAGTTCTTGGATTAAATTTGAGTTGATATATATATACATTGATATATATATATATATATATATATATATATATATATATATATATATATATATATATACATTGATATATATATATATATATATATATATATATATATATATATATATATATATATATATATATATATATATATACATCTTTATTATGCATTCGAGTAGTACAATATATCAAACAACTAAATGATCACTTTAAGGAAAGTTAAGGGCAGCAATTTTAAAATCTACAACTAAACTCAAAGCAAACTAGACAACTGCATGACATGAATAGTCAGCAAATGTGTTTTCTGCATGTTTAAACTTTGTCCTAAATATTGTATGCTACAACAATAGTTTTGGAAATAAATGAACAGATTGTCGCAATAACAAGAACTGTGAGTATTTTACTTAATTATATTTTATTTCCAAGAAAAACGAGTTTTTGGAAATTTTTAACTACGTTAATTTTTTAATTTTTTTTTTTTTTACAAATACGAATGTTTGAAATATGTTATTGAGATTAATTTATGTATTTGCACTAATGTTTATATTATTTTATCATGTCAGCTCTTTTCTCAATACTGAATGCTGCTGAATCACTCCTTTTAGCATCTAATTTCATACATTACCTAATGCCTATGGCTAAAAAACTACTCATTTTTTCTCTTTCTTGTAACCGAAAGGTCATATGCTGAGGCAACGTTATATATTCGGTAACTGTGCTGAGATATAAATAGTTTTTTTCTGGATTTTGTGTTTGTTTTGCTTCCTTTGACACGGTTTTTGGATATCAAGTTTTCTATTTTTCAATAATTTGTTGGCTCCGTGATGGTTATTTCTTTTTGTTTTGTTTCCTTTGAACACCGTAAGTGAATGCCAAGTTTTCTATTTTTCAATAATCTATTGGCTTCGTGATGGTTCGTTTCTTTTTATTTTTATTTGTTTTGGTTTACTTCCGTAAAGATTTTTCTTTTTCTTCTTTTCTTTTAAATGTGATGATTAATTAAATGTCTATAAATGAAATGTGACCAACTTTGTGTTTTCAATCACTTTTTACATTCAATCATATTCATAAGATTCCCATTGCTACAATGAAATAAGAAGAATATTTTTATCAGATGTAAATATTAAGCTGTAAATACATTATTTCCTGTCATCTTGCCTCTCCTCCTGTCAACCATTTACAATGTATACTCACAATACAGGCATACTGTAAGTACCACAAAGTCTACACGACTTAAAATAACGCACGTCTTAAATAGTAAAATAGTAAATAATGAATTTATATAGCGCCTAAACATCCACGTTAATCGTGCTCTGCGGCGCTTTACATAATAAAAATAAAAATGTTTAAAAACAACAAAATTAAAAATCACGACACTACATGATACATAATAAGCATGCATACAAAAAACAAAATCAAAGCAACATCTATTTTATGAAAAATAAGTCTCGCGGAACAACTCAGTCTTCAGACATTTCCTGAAAGATGATAAATTTTGACAGGACTTTGTCCGAGGACTAAGTGCGTTCCATAGGCGTGGAGCTATGGATGAAAAGGCTTTTTCACCGAAAGGCTCAACAGAAAATACTGATCCTGATATATAGATATAGGTTATGAACCGTAAGACTCCACAGATTGGTTTGAGAAACTGTCCAAAACTTTGAATAAAAGCAAAAGCCAAGTTATAAAATACATTCATGCAAATTGGAAGTTAATCGTTTCCATAGATTTAATTTTGCTAAAACTCTACCAGATTTCATATTCAAGGACAAATGATATAGCAAATCGATAAGACATTCACGCATCATTCACAATGACAAAGTTGTCAACATCAATCCATTTACAAGACAAGACACCTATCAGTCAATCCTTTTCATAATCCTAATAGATTCACAGCTTTCTCCCATAGTGGGCAGGGGGGTACATACTGTGTCTTCTATCCCCTTATAAATGTTTTCCAACATGCTTTCTGTCTTTGTCTTGGAATGAGATTACTTGGTTTTGTCCCGGCCCTTGCCGGAGTCTTAGCTCGGAGGAAAACAGTCAAATGCATAGTTATTGTTTTGGGAGATGATATTTTTTTCCTTGTAAATCATCTCTCTGTTATGTATTATTATTTTTATTTTGAATGTATAATGTAAGCATTTGAGTGTATTCCTCTTAGTTGGATTTTGTGCTTGTGTCTGGATGAGACTTATAGGTGATCTCAAACTAAGTACATTGGTGGTATGCTCTTGTAATCTACATCTGATCCCTATTTGTTCCTAGTTCCCCTACGTCTTACTTTCTCTTGGGTGCTTTAATTGTAATTCTATAACTTTTTACTATCCCATTTTCTTCCTTTTTACTGGCGCTGATATAACCTAAATGTGTTGGAAGCGCCGTAAAACTCTTAAAAACAACAAAAACAACGATTCACAGCTTTTACCAATGAAATTAATTCCAAACAAAACAATGTGTGCAATTCCACATATGGACAATTGGTGAACAAACATGTTCTCATTATCAACAATAAAAAGGGGTGGGTTTGTCGGCGATTACTCCCTATTACAATATTAACAATCTGCCAGATAGAAAAAAACAAACAAACAGTACAGCAGTACATTAGCATTTCGTTACAAATTATCGTTAAAATTCCTTAGGCACCTGATTCAACTTCAAGTGAATGGTTCAGAATTTAATCATTCAATCCACAAGTCAGATATTATTTCCCGTTTTTCATCCCCAAGGGGAAAATTTATCTTTAGGATCTATTCCAAGGGAAGACTGGAATAATCCAGGTGCAATGCATTGCCGCAAATTGAGCTTAGGTTAGATGACTTGATCAAGGCCACACAGGGAGACGGGTAGTCAAACTCGATACCATTCAGGTACGAAGCATAGACTATATCGCTGAGTCACGTTCTCCCAATATCTTATTCCTATTGATTAAATACCTTTTTATGTGGGCCTATGTGGTCTAGTGCTATGACACTCGCGTTCGGATCGGAAGGTCCTGGGTTCGAGACTCGCTCGGCGCATAGTTGAGTCCTTTGAGAAGGCTCTTTACTCACATTCTCTCACAGTACTCATTGGGGCAGCATGGCTCAGCGGTACGGTCTTTGCTTCATACCCGGAAGGTACCGAGCTCGATCACCCGCCGCTTTGCTGTGTGGCCTTGAGCAAGTCACCTCGCCCTAGCTCAATTTGCGGTGCTGCACTGCGGCTGACGTCTGGGTTATTCCAGTATTCCCTTTGAATAGACCCTAGAGAAAAATTTCCCCTATGGGATGAATAAAGGGAATTTGTTTAAAATTTATTTAAAATGAGTACCTGGCCATTAACAGGGTGTCTCTGTCCGAAAAAATTGTAACATCGCCTAACAGGCGTCATGCCCCGTCTTAAATATTAAATGTTGCTGTTGACAAGGGACCCCTTGTAAAGCGTTTTGAGCTCATTTAGTTGATATTGGGGTATATAAAAGATCAATTTTTATTTTTAAAAATAATATTATCTTATTTGTAAGAGCTCTACTTCTTAAAATAACCAGGGCCATTTCTCAAGAGAAAATCTCCATTCATCATTATCAGAAATGTTCCATTTAAAATTTACATTGAATGAAATAAGAGTTGCCTATATTGGCAATCCAAAGCTTGTGTGTTCTTTGTCGCAATATTCAGTTTAGTATACTGACCTTTACAAATATATTGGTACTATATATACACATCGGTGCGTGTAACATAAACCTCTTTACTGTCATGCTTTGGAAAAACCTGTGCTTTAAGAATTTAGCCAGAAAAATCGTCCTTCAAATATCTAGCAATTAAAATGATCCTCATCTTGGAAAAGATTCTCAAGCTTGGAATTTTGCGAAGTTCCTGGTTAGATCATTGTTGCCAAGATAAGAGTCATTTTTATTCGTTCGATATTTGAAGGACGTGCTTTCTGGCCAAAATTTTAAGAGTACATCAGTATAAGTTATGAAAACAAGCTTTATAGATAGAATCATTCATTCTATTACAACCAAAACTTACTTACTTACTTATCCGAACCAGCGACCACCTGAGCTCTAGCCCTTCGGTCTTGTGCCATGACGTAGAAGTTAGACGTCTTTTGTAGTTGTTCCAGGTGACTATAAAGTGTGTTACTGATTACAACCAGAAATAAATATCAACAAGAATACTAAACATTTGTTGGAAGACAAAATATCCGGCATAATTCATGATTCATAATGATTGGAACGTAATTTTAATAAACAACAATCAACTTTTTTCTACCTCCATGGCTAGATATTTACGTAAAATGAGGATTGTTTATGAATATATACCACTTAAACGAAGAAATAAATCATATATTATTTTAAATAGTGCAATACAGCTTTGTCAAAAACTAAAATTCCCCTTAGCATATATTATGATGAATTCCTTGACTACTCTTACACTTACTGTTTTTAAATTAATTTTTCCTTGCCTAGAAAACAAACTATTGCTGTTTTTTTTTTTGTTTTTTTTTGTTTTTTTGTTTTTTGTTGTATTTTTTTTTTCGTTTTGTTTTGTTTTTGTAACATAGTTTGACGTTCTTTGCAAGAGTTCTGTCAGTTTTTAATGCATTTTCTGTTGTTTTGTTGTTTTTTTCTGTGTGATTTTATCGGCAACTGAAATGGACAATATTGTCCAGAAGCGTGGTATTTATTTTCTTACTATTATTTCGTCATCATCATCGTCATCATCATCATCATCATCATCATCATCATCATCATCATTATTATTATTATTATTATTATTATTATTATTATTATTATTATTATTATTATTATTATTATTATTATTATTATTATTATTATTATTATTATTATTATTATTATTATTATTATTATTATTATTATTATTATTATTATTATTATTATTATTATTATTATTATTATTATATTTTATTATTATTATTATTATTATTATTATTATTATTATTATTATTATTATTATTATTATTATTATTATTATTGTTATCATTATTATTATTAATTTTATTTCGTTATCATCATCGTCATTATTATTTATTATTATTATTATTATTATTATTATTATTATTATTATTATTATTATTATTATTATTATTATTATTATTATTATTATTATTACTATATTATTATTATTATTATTATTATTATTATTATTATTATTATTATTATTATTATTATTATTATTATTATCATTATTATTATTATTGTTATTATTATTATTACTATTATTATTATTATTGTTGTTGTTGTTGTTCAAACAACTTTTGAATATAACCACAGAATAGCATTTTATAGCAGCAAAGCTTTTAAGGACTGATTGAGCCTATAGTAAGGCCTTTATACTGACTTGATCTGATATATTTTCTATCTTCATCACTGGGTGGGCTTCCTGACCACCCATAGTGGGCAGGTAGTCACTTACTTTGTCTTCTATTCCCCTATATCTGTTTTCCAACGTGCTTTCTGTCTTTGTCTTGGAATGAGATTACTTGGTTTTGTCCTGGCCGATCGGATAGCCTGGCTGGAAGGGAAACAGTCAAATGAATAATTAAGAGTTTTGGGAGATGATGCTTTTTGTTTTGTAAATCATCTCTCTATTATGCATTGTATTATTCTTTGTTTTATATAGATAATATATGATTTGTAAACATTTGAGTGTATTTCTCTAATGGAGACATGTGCTTGTATCTGGATGAGACTTTTAGGTGATCTCAAACTAAGTACTTTGGTAGTGTGCTCTTGGAATCTACATCTGTTTCCTATTTGAACCAATTCTCCTTTGTCTTACTTTTCTAGGGTGATTTAATTGTAGTTTTAGAACTTTTTGCGAACCTATTTTGTTCCTTTTTCTACTGCTGATATGCCCTTTATGTGTTGCAAGCGCCTTAAAACACTTAAAAACAATCAAACAATATCTTCATCTGATTCCCTTGTAAACTCTTCAGTATTATTGTTTATTTCTTTTTTTTTTCTTTTTTCTTTTTTTTTGATGAAGTTTGAAAAAGTAAACTGGGTCTTCATTTTAAAGAACTTGTTCGGTGGTTGTCTGGCTTTTATTGTTCTATTTTAAGTGATTATGTTTGTGATTTTATTATTGTTATTCCATTACTGTTTTATGTTATTCCATTGTAGTGTTGTGAACTACTACTACTACTACTACACACACACACACACACACACACACATACACACACATATATATATAAATATATATATATATATATATATATATATATATATATATATATATATAAATATGTTATATAACTTACATCTTCGATTTAATTATATTTATTTTATATCATGTCTATAGAATAAACAATTTGACTTACTTGAATAGGAACAATGTTTTAAAATTTGGTACAAATTTTATTTAAATATCATTCATAAATCTGTCTGCTTGGATGTTTGTCTTCTTTTTTGTGTGTGATAAGCATCCCTAATGTTTATTTATGGATGTAGCTATGTGCTCAACGTGTTTGAGTGGTTTGGTTCTCACTGTTTGGCTACGTGCTCAACGTGTTTGAGTGGTTTGGTTCTCACTGTTTGGCTCGCTTTTTAAAAATTTGAATTGATTATTTGTATATATTTCCTCTTTTGAACTTGAATATGATAATTGTAGATCTGCTTACGATAAATGTATATATTAAAGTTTAAGTTCTTGTTGAATGCAAGTTGCTTCCATTGACACATTAGTTTATCAGTAAAGAGTAAAAGAGAAAGAGAGAGAAAAAAAAGGGATTTTCAATTTTTAAAGTGTTTAGGGCTCACCTACACCGGAGATTGACCCCGACGACCCGGTACTGCCGTCTTCCGGATAAAGACGTCGGGCATAGACAAAATACTAAGAATAAAGAGAAGAGCCGTTAGACCTACCCAATACCAAGCTCGAAATAAAATGACAGAGGACGTCGGATGCTTGGTATGGGTAGGTCTAGCGGCTCTTCTCTTTATTCTTAGTATTTTGTCCGTGCCCAACGTCTTGATTCCGAGGACGGCGGTGCCAGGTCGTCGTAGTCAGTCTCCGGTGTGGGTGAGCCGAGCCCTGAGGCATTTTTTTTTATCTAGCACCAGATATTTGGTATTTCTTTATGGTTTCCTGTGCCTAATTTGTAACGTTTTGGTTTCAGGTTTTTGTACTTCATTTCCAAGATGTTATGTTACAATAAAAATTGTTTGTTTTTTATTAAGTGTATCAATTTCTGTGATCATTATGATGTATTCTTAAATAAATTATATAATTAAACTATAAGACTATTGTCTTTACTTGTTATTTTTTGTTTATAACCGAATGTATCTGGGTGGGGTTCCTGACTTCCCAGTGGGCAGGGGGGTACATACTGTGTCTTCTATCCCCTTATATATATTTTCCAACATGCTTTCTGTCTTTATCTTGGAATGAGATTACTTGGTTTTGCCCTGGCCCTGGCCGGAGTCCTAGCTGGGAGGGAAACAGTCAAATGCATAGTTATTGTTTTGGGAGATGATATTTCTTTCCTTTTAAATCATCTCTCTGTTATGTATTATTATATTTGCTATTTATAATGTATAAAGTAAGCATTTGAGTGTGTTCCTCTTTGTTGGATTTTGTGCTTGTGTTCGGATGAGACTTATAGGTGATCTCAAACTAAGTACATTGGTGGTATGCTCTTGGAATCTACATCTGATCCCTATTTATTCCCAGTGCCCCTTTGTCTTACTTTTTCTTGGATGCTTTGATTGTGAATCTAGAATAATTTTACTATCCCATTTTTATTCTTTTCACTGGCGCTGATATGGCCTAAATTTGTCGCAAGCGCCGTAAAACCATTGAAATAAAAAACAAAGCAATTGTAGTTCTCAATAAAATAATTGGTTCTATTCGTTATTCAATTTTCCAAAAGCATATCCCACTCTTCACATTTTTTGTGATCGTCTTGAATGAAAAGAAAATACTCTCTGTACAGCAGGAATTCATATATGACGTCAAAAACGTAAATGTGAATTTAGAAACTGAGTTCACTATTTCATTTTATTCAACACTTGAATTGTACATTATTTGTTGATAGACCTTTGATCTCGTTGATTTAACAGGCACGTATATTTGTGCATATACAGAGACGCCAACATTAAATTTGGCTCACAGGAGTTTCAGACACTACTCGTAGGAATTTCAATGCCGAAATAGGAATTTCCGCACTCAATAAAAAGGAATTGGAATGGTATTTGGCATTGTGTTTACATATTGTATAGTTCTAAATAGATAATTGATTAGAATTATATTATGATACATAAACACAATGCCAAATACATTCCAAAGTTTCCTTAATTCAAATGAAGTAAAGCTCCAAAACCCAATGGTAGACATTGTAGTACTGATGATAGTGAGGATGATGTCATGTTGGTGGTTGTAGTAACAGTAGTAGTGATGATGAAGATGTGATAGTGGTTGTTGTTGCCAACTGGCTTGATCTTTCTGAAAATACGGAAGTGAATAAAACGTTTAACCCTCTCGTTCCTGACCATTTCATGGATTTTCATCAAAACGTTATTATCACACAGCATATTATAGAATTTAATTTCAAAACTCTCGCTCAAAGGGAATTAGATCAGGCTGTACATAATTTTGTTTAGCACTTATAACTATGACTAAAAATATGTATCTCGTAAAGTCTATTAGGTATTATATCGAAATAAAGTTGGTGAAGAAAAACATAGAGTTAGAAAAATAATTATTATCGATCTCAGGAAATTTAAGTCTTTTTTAAAATTAAAAAACAAACAAACAAAACAAAACTTGAGCTTTTATATAGCTCAATATCCACTAAACATGCTCAAAGCGCTTTACAATGGGTCCCGAGACATGATGTCTGTTAGGTTAGTTGATATTACAACTTTTTTCCGACAGAGACAACGCTTTTAACGACCTGAGTACGCTGAGAGATTTTGACTAAAAAGCCTTTTCCAAGGACTCAACTGTGCGCTGAACGTAGCTCGAACCCAGGACCCTACGATCCGAAAGCGAGTGTCATACCACAAAGCCGCATAGCCGCTCAAGCTCAAGTTTTTAATGTTAAGGAAAACAAAACAGTCTCTCAAATGTAGATATTTATCATTTTACCGCAACTCTTTTTCATCTCCAAAATCCTATTTAGGCGAATCCTAACGTCAATTCCATTGTTGGCTTCCCTAATAATGCCAACATAATAATAATAATAATAATAATAATGCCAACATAATAATAATAATAATAATGCCAACATAATAATAATAATAATAATAATGCCAACATAATAATAATAATAATAATAATAATGCCAACATAATAATAATAATAATAATGCCAACATAATAATAATAATAATAATAATAATAATGCCAACATAATAATAATAATAATAATAATAATGCCAACATAATAATAATAATAATAATAATAATAATGCCAACATAATAATAATAATAATGCCAACATAATAATAATAATAATAATGCCAACATAATACCAATTGGACTTGATAGATCACATAATATCATCTCAGCATCATATTGTTGGAATAAAACGTTTTCATTTTTAAGCGCCTTGA
>NC_088366.1:126012-141012 GCF_034508935.2 Berghia stephanieae | reverse complement strand
ATACTTCCAACGACAATAACTCACAAGGCAATGAATGCATCGACCTAAAATTGTCATCAAAATACTGGCGTAAGAAAGAACATTACAAGAAAAAGACATCCCAAAATATTAGCCTTCATCTACTGGAGCTGTTCTCTTGGATAATCAATTGTTGTTTGTTTTTTCCTGAGTAAATAATTCCCTTGATGATTGACCGTAAAAAGAATTCCCCAGAGGATTGACTTTAAAGAATTATTCCCCCGAGGATTGACTTTAAAGAAAGAATTCCCCCGAGGATTGACTTTAAAGAAAGAATTCCCCTGAGGATTGACTTTAAAGAATTAATTCCCCACGAGCATTGACTTTAAAGAAAGAATTCCCCAGAGGATTGACTTTAAAGAAAGAATTCCCCTGAGGATTGACTTTAAAGAAAGAATTTCCCTGAGGATTGACTTTAAAGAAAGAATTCCCCACGAGGATTGACTCTAAAGAAAGAATTCCCCCCGAGGATTGACTTTAAAGAAAGAATTCCCCCCGAGGATTGACTTTAAAGAAAGAATTCCCCTGAGGATCAACTCTAGAGAAAAAAAATCTCCCTGAGGGTTTCTCGTAGAGAAAGAATTTCCTTAAAGGTTGACACTAAAGAAAAGATTCAACTTTAAAGAAAGAATTTCAGTAAGGGTTGGCACAAAAGAAAGGATTACCATGAGGATCTACTATTATGAAGTAAGAATTCCCTTAAGGCTTGACACAAAAGACAGGATTCCCCCAAGGATCAATTCTAAAGAAAGAATTCCATTGAGATTTGAGACTACAGAAAAAAAAAACCCATGAGGACCGACTGTAAAGAAAGAATTTCATTGAGGATTTTCATTAAAGAAAAGAGTCCCCGAAAGATCGAATCTAAAGAAAGAGATTCACTGAAGATTGACACTAAAAAAGAATTACCCTAATGATTAACGTTAATGGCAGAATTTCCCTTTGGATGTCTCTTAAGGAAACAAAAATCGCATAAGAAAAGGCTTCAACAGTCGCGACGTGACTTCCCTCGTAAAGCCGCATAGTAACTTAGTAACGGGTTCAAAACTATCGGGAAAATGGCGTACACCCTTATGAAACACATCTCCGACGAGCATAACAGTGTATCCAGAGGAGAAAAACACTATAAATCTGATCATGTTTTCACTTTTATATTTTCTGATCACATGGCATGTGAAAATGTTCTAGCCAGCATAAAGAATAAAAAGTACCGATTTTCTTTGTTGAGAACCAAGAACTGGTTGCTGGGCGCACGTGACATCAGACTATTAAATCCTATTGACCCTACAGAATCCATCCACTCCCCCCCCCCTGAATACGAATAAAGCGAATTTTATTTCATTTCCCAGATGAATCCGATAGCATCTATCCCCTACGCCATCAACGTTCCAATCTTCCTCCTATTTGGTCGCTTGACTCATACAGTCGTAGAGAAAAAGATTACCTCGTCATGAAATTTAACGTCAGTCTAGATGAGTACCGTGGGCCATGAGTTTATTCACTATTTAATAAATAAATAAAACATTGCCTTTATTCATCCCATAGGGGAAATTTGTCTCTAAGATCTATTCTAAGGGAAGACTTGAATGACCCAGGCGTCAGCCACAGTGCAGCGCCGCAAATTGAGCTAGGGCTAGGTGACTTGCTCAAGGCCACACAACGCATCGGCGGGTGATCGAACTCGGTACCTTTCGGGTACGAAGCAAAGACCGTACCGCTTATCCACGCTACCCTTCTCTGTCAAGACAGGTGTGGCTATGTGGTCTTGTGGTATGACACTCGCTTTCCGATCGGAAGGTCCTGGGTTCGAGCCTCGCTAAAGCGCATAGATGAGTTCTTGGAAAAGACATTTTACTCACATTCTCTCACCGTACTCAGGTGTAAAATGAATACCTGGCCGTTGACAGCGTTGTCTCTGTCAGAAAAAAAATTGTAATATCGCCGAACAGGCGGTTTCGTTCTACATGTTACGAATTTATACCTGAGTCAAGTGAGGATTTTTTTTGTAAATTGAACACAACATCGGGATCAGAATTTTCCACGATAACTGTTTCCCATCCTTCCACTAAACATGCTAAACATTGCTTGACGTTTGTTACAGTTCCAATACCGGGCCACCTTTTAATACATTGAAAATTGTCTCCCCTCATTTCTTCCACAGCCAACATTCTTACAGGCCTTCCCGTCTTCATTCTAGGATTTCTGCCAGAGGCCGGTTTTGGTCTGGGCCTATCTCTTTACTTCGTCGTTGCCGTTGGAATCACGTTCACCTACGCAGGATAACTTGCTAATCCTGGTGATCTAAGCCCGCCCATGCAGGCTTTCCGGTCAGTCTAGGACAAACTTCTACATCATGGGTCACTTTTGTCATCCCGATTTTCATCGCTTGTGTTATTTCAGGGGTAAGTATGATAATATGTGTCCTCTCTCTCTCTCTCTCTCTCTCTCTCTCTCTCTCTCTCTCTCACTCTCTCTCTCTCTCTCTCTCTCTCTCTCCCTACCTCTTTCCATATGACTTCTTTCAGTTCTATATAAATCTATATATAAATATATTTTCAAAATCATCCCAGAAATATTCCTATCTCAACTAGGGATTTAACCTGGGACCTCTTAATTACCGATAACCAAGAGGTCCAAAATTCGATCCCAAGTCAAAGACTAATTTTTGTGGATTATTATTGTGGTATCTTTCTTTTCGCGTTTTCTGCCACTGTTTTACACATTAAAAAATATTACACCGGTCTCTACCCTTAACCCTCTCCTTACCAATTATAGGAAAATCGTCACATTAGTTAAGATACAACCGACATTTTTCTCATACAGATTTATTTTGTATATCACGAAATTTGAAGAATATAATATTTGTGTGTGTGTGTGTGTGTGTGCGCGCGCGAGTGTGTGTGTGTGTGTTTGTATGTGTGAGTGAGACACAGAGAGAGCAAGACTGGTAGGTTAAGAAAGGATGGGAAAAGAGGGAGTGGGTGGAGCAAAGAATAGGTAGAGATCAGCGGCGTGGCGTATTGACGGCATATGGTGGTGCCATGATTAGAAGAAGAAAAAAATTCTTAAACAGTGAACACGATTAAGAGGAGAGAGCACATGTTAAAAACTCTCTTTTTTGGAAGGATGAGGGGGGGGGGGGGGGGGGTCGATGGTTTCTACGAGTATACAAAACTCACAAAAACAAATAATTCATGAAAACAACATGACACAACACTGAGATACAAGTCCCGTGCGAAAAGGTCTTTGTAATTATTCTTTGTCAACCATTTAAAGGATTGGATTTGGTGGATAATGCAATCAATATGTGATAAATGTAAATCAGAAGAGAAAAAAAAACCTATGACAGAAATTACTTACTTTTAGTACTTGTAAAGAAAATCTGCACGGCGATGTTTCATCTCTGCAAATCTTTTTATAATTTGTTTATTGAAATCTGGAAAGGCATCTATTTCAGCTTTGTGAATTGACAGAATCATTAACGAATTTAACCGCTCCTGTTTCATTGAATTTCGCAAGAAATTTTTCACTCTTTTAAGGGTGCTAAAACAACGTTCAGGAGGTCAAGAAATACGATGGAAGTATTTAAGGTCACTTTAGCCTATAGATGTCCATGATTTGTCAGTGTTTGTTGTATCTGTAAAAAGTAGACAATAAAAACAAAACGTTTTTTTTTTCTAAACTTACTGTGAGCCATTCATGTCTGTCATACCATGTCACTGAAAAAGAGCGTTTTCGAGATTTCCACACCTGTGTTAATTCAAAATCAGTTGGTTGATGAGGAACTAGTCTTTTTATTTCTAATTAATTGTCATCTAGTGTCAATCTCCCAAACGGACGGTGAAGTAAAGAGTCAATTTGATTCATTGCAATTCATTGTTTAACAAAACTAAAATTGAAAGTATGTCTCAAATAATGGAAATCAGCGGAATACGATTAATGATTGCACACATAAAAGGTAGATTCAGATCTTAAAGCATCACAACGAAACAATCATTCCACTTAAGTACTTAAGAAATCAAAAAACACACCAAAGTATAACTGCTGACAATCTTTGCTTTCTTTCTCTGACTGACACAAATACACACGCACAAACATACACACACACACACAACCACACACACAGACACAAATAAACACTCATACAAACATAACCATCAACTCGGCACTACAAGCAAAAAATGTTGGTAAATTCGTCCGTATGCTTCGTGTTGCAAAGAATTACTTTATTCAATAATCGTGAAAAAGAGGTGGGGGGGGGGGGGGCTTGATATGTCATATTTTTAAAGTTTTATGTTGTTTTTCTTTGCTGCTTACAAATAAACTTGACAATGATCAGTGTTTTTGACAGTGAATGTAATATTTTGGATGGCCGAAGTTACCCTAATTATGACGTAAATGGTGCAACATTGGCGCATCCCCCCAGTCCAACGGTGGAGCTCTCAGATCCTGGCACAAGTCGAGGGTTTTTCCGCTATTTGAAGATAGTATAATTCGACCCAGTTTCTCGCTCAATCAGCTGTAGCGATACTAATGGATAGAGCATTAACTGGAGCTTGGATTGCTTTGCACCACGGTGTTGATTCAGTCACTAATTCGCGCAGTGATGTCACCAACACACGAGTCGGCGCAGTGCGTGATTCGGAATCTTGAATAGAGTGGAGACTAAAAAGGCAGTATGTTGTTGGCGAGTTAGCGAAAGACAATGGAGTTAAAATTTCTCAGCTTTATTTTTAATTAAATTATGCTGTTAATGATTTTTAAAATATTGGTGTGGTGCCTGACACCATTCGATCCAATGGCCACACGTCACTGGTAGAGATAGTATAAGAAAACCCTTTCTTCTCAGAAGAAGTCAAAGTCAATCAATGGGAAACATATTGACCAATGAGATTGCAATTTTAAAAATGGGACTGATGCAGCATATGCTGCATTGTTTCCATTTTGAGTCAGAAGAAAGCTTGAAGAGTAGGGGGGGAGCTTAATTTGGGATGACTTACATGAGATCATATCACTGAATCTTCTCGTTTGAGCTGCAACCTCATTTAGGACTGTAGGGATCTCTAGCCGTAAACAATCGTACGGCTAGTGACCTTGGCAATGGTCATTCCTACTTCCGCTCTGCCTCGTCCCGAGCTGACCCGGCTCATATAAAGCCGAGTGGACCTCTCGATACACACACTTACTTCCACACTTACCTACTGTACACTTACTCCTACACTTCAAGCTATTACACTTCGATACAACAGACGACGCACTTTCCACACTCTTAGACGACACTTACTTCTGGACACTTCACTCTCTACATTCACTTACCCCTATACAACAGACGTAAAACCTTCTGACACTCCTTCCTTCTTTACCATACGCCTAGATTCAGGGTAAGCTATATTTTTATACTTTAACTTTATCTATTTAATATCTAGTTTTAACTTAGTAATTCCGTGATTCACCGGCCATCTGGACCCATCCTAGCCATGGAGTCCTACAGCCAGAATACCGAGTTCTGGCAATCACGGTAGTTACTACAATGGCGTCACGAGCGAAAACTTTTTTCTACCTTTTACATTTTCCATTTTATTATTTCCTACCGTCGTATTTCGTTGAATGGGAGTTCGAATTTCGTTGATTTTTACCGTGTGAATACTTCGTTATTTTTCATCATGTATTTTCTACTATAATTCTTATATTCAATGTTGAATTAATTCTGTCCTGTGATATTGGTGATATGTATGACCACGCCCCCTTCCCTTTTCTTTCAGTTGTAGGTAATTTCAGTTCGTGAATTTTGTTTGATCGTGTGAAGGTCGCCCTTGTCCTTGACTCCAAGGTCACACCTGTCTGGTGACCTTGTGGACGGTGTCATGTTTCATGATTTTTTTTTTTTTTTTACATTTGGTTTCTTTTTTATTCTTTTTATTGGAAATATTTTTTTTGTTGTTTTGTTATTGCCTATAACTGTGATTAGTGATTAGTTTATATCTTTGGTGATTTATTGTGAATTGTTATGATTTGATTTGTCCTTAGCTTGACTTTGATTATTGCCTATGACTGTGATAGTTGAATTCTTGTGATTTGCTTGTCTTGACTTGACTTGGTTTCTGCTTATGACTGTGATTAGTTGGTTCTTGTGATCTGATCTGTCTTGACTTGATTTTGTTTGTCCAGTGCTACATTGTGATTGTGGTTACTCTTTCTATTGATTTTATTATATATCTTCAGTTATTATTTTTCTTTCACACACCTTCCTCTCCTGAGAGGATTCCTTGGTGATTTGTGTGGTTCATTTTTTTTTTTTTTAAGTCTGTTTTTTTTCTTGATTTATTGTTTGATGGCTACTCGGGCCAGGCAGCATTGTGCGGTGAGATGTTGGAGCATGATCCGACCATGGCTGCAGCCTTGAGGAGTGGCCTATCTTTCAATACACATAATTATTTGTATGTTGCTTGTCATGCTTTGATTGATAGTTCTTTGAGCATTTAAATCGTGATTTATTGTTTGATGGTCACTCGGGCCAGGCAGCATGGTGCGGTGAGATGTTGGAGCATGATCCGACCATGGCTGCAGCCTTGGGGAGTGGCCGATCTTTCAATGACCATACATAATTACTTGTACATTAATTTTTCATTTTTTATTTGTTGCTTGATGGTCGCTCGGGCCAGGCAGCATGGTGCGGTGAGATGTTGGAGCATGATCCGACATGGTGCGGCTAGGGGGCGACTATCCTGCAATAAACAACCCATGTTATTATTGATCATTGCTTTGTGGTTTATTGTTGGAGTCACCCAGGTCAGAGAGCATGGTGCAGCGAGATGTTGTAGCATGACCTGACCATGCTGTGGCCTCGAGTGACAGACCAGCCAATAGATAGTGTTAGTTACCTAGGTTTGCTTTCGAGTGGCCACTGTGATTGGGCAGCATGGTGCAGTGACATGTCGGAGCATGTCCTGACCATGGCTGCAGCTGTAGAGATGACCACTCGGATGCAACCATCTGATGATAGTTTGGATTCACTAAGTTTGATGGTCACTCGGGCTTGGTGGCCTGCGCAGAGAGATGTTGGTGCATTATCTGTTGCGACCAAGGTTCGAGTTGGAGGACCTAATTCTCAGTGAGTCACATGATACATATTGTGATGTTTATGCTCAGGTCGCGCACCATGGGTCAGTGAAGTGTTGGTGCACGACATGGCCATGACTGCGACCTGGAGCAATTTTTTTGTTGTGAAGATGTATAGATTGTTATTATCATTAAATTACTCTGTGATCTTTACTCTATTATATACAAATGTTCATATATTATATTTTTACAGAGCGTAGCTTGTTTGCAGCTTTATTCATTTGCTTGCTTTGGCATGAGCTTGGCCTAATTATATTGTTTTTGGCTTCATGCTTGTGCTAGTTTTATTACTTGGCTTTAAGCCCGCTTGATTGTTGTTTTGTGCTTTTAGCTTGCATTGATCGCTTGCATGGCGTAATAGTTCCTTGAGGTTACACTATGATTTGCTTCCTTGTTACTGACACTGTTTCCCATTGTCAATTCTCAGAAGATTAGGGTAATTGTGTAGGAGAACATCATGGTGAATGAATTCTAATGGACTACTGCTCTTTAGAGCAGCCCATGGATTATTGTCCCTGGGCAGACTGCCAGACAGTTCGTCCTGCCCTATCAGGAGAGTATAGATGACCAAGAAAGACTTCTGTAGTACCAAGAACATCGTTAAGTTTATGAAGTCTCTACAGCCTCAGGAAGCCAATAATTATTATTTTACACTCACGGTGTCCAAAATGGAAGATCCCTTCACTGATGCTCCAGAATCCAAGGACCCTTTCGATGCCGACGACCACTGCTGATATAAGAAATAAGGAAGCCTTGGCACTAGGAGACAGTGGGGGTTCGAATCCAGCACCAGAGTGCAGAAATATAAAGAAGCCCCACCATCTAGACTGCATTCAGGACGAGGAGGGGCCTATTTGAATTCAACAAGCTGCCATTTGGACTCTGCAATTCTGGAAGCACCTACAGCAGAGTAATGGACCTCGCCTTGAAGGACTTACACTGGAACTCTGTCTTGGCCTACTTGGACGACATCTGTGTACTGGGGAAGTCCTTCCAGGACCACTTCAACAACTTGAGGGAAGTGTTCTCTAGATTTCGTGCCTTCCGGCTGAAGCTCAAACCCAGGAAATGTGAGCTCTTCAGGAAAGAATCTAAATTTCTTGGTAGGAAGGTAGGAAGAAACCAGTTGTCTATGACAGAGGAATCAATTGCCACTGTATTGGATGGGCCAGCACCTACGTCCATTAAGGAAATAGAGAAGTTTTTGGGCTTAGCTAATTACCACCGCTTCTTCGTAAAGGATTTTGCCGGAATATCAGAACCCCTCACACAACTTCTGAGAAAGAAAATTTTCATCTGGGGTGATGAGCAGCAGGCAGCCTTTGAGGAGATCAAGCTACGCCTTACTTCCCCACCGGTCTTGGCCATTCCCACTACGACAGGCCACTTCATCCTCGATACTGATGCTTCAGATTTCGCCATCGGAGCCGAGTTGATTCAGATACAAGAAGAGGAAGAGAATGTGATTGCATATGGGAGCTTCACCCTGATACCCCTTCAGCGGCGCTATTGCACTACCAGGAAGGAGCTACTTGCAATTGTGCGCTTTACCAATCACTTCCGTCACTACCTCTTAGGCAGCGAATTCACTGTACAAACGGATCATCGCTGCCTTACTTGGCTCATGAACTTCAAGAGGATTGAGGGCCAACTGGCCCGCTGGATCGAAGAACTCAGTCAATACAACATGAGGATAGTTCACCGCTCTGGTTCACTGCACATGAATGCTGATGCCTTATCTCGACCTCCCACGACGGACACTTGCCAACACTACCGTCCTCACAAGGCGTTATCAGAATTGCCTTGTGGCGGATGCGCATATTGCGCCCAAACACAGGAGAGATGGGGAACCTTTGAATCAGAAGTAGACTACGTCGTCCCCTCGGGTCCCCTGACACAATTGTCACTGGGTTGGATATTATAAACGAGGGTGGACGTAGAACACAACTCAGAAGATTGGACGACACTGCCCGAATGACGTCAGGAAAGAACTGCACTATCCCCTCGGGTCCCCTGACACAATTGTCACTGGGTCGAATATCATAAACGAGGATGGACGCAAAGTGCGACAGATCAGAGGATTGAACAACTCTACCCGGATGACGTCAGGAATGAGCTGTGCTGTCCCCCTCAGGTCCCCTGACATAATTGTCAATGGGTTGAATATTACAAATGAGGGTGGACACAAAATACAAGTCGTAAGACAAGACGACTCGACACAAGTTGGCCTTGACAACATTGACATGGAGGATGTCAGGAAGCTGCAGTCGGATGATCATCACATGACCCACCTGCTATTATGGTTGAAATTAGGAGCAGACCCAGAAGTGGCGACGTGTGATGCTGTCTGGCCAGGAAGAAAAGTTCTACTGGGTGCACCGCAACCTGTTCTTCCTGATCGATGGAGCCTTATACAGAAGAGACGAAGGCCCAGGAGACCTCCTTGTCATACCTACGCCTTTAACAAATTGATGTTAGGAAGGGAATTGAGCACACCGGTGGAATTGGTTATACCAGGGAAACGTACAAACCCACAGTCTCTTGAAGAATATGTCAACTCTCTACAGCAGGGGTTAGAGATAGCCCATGAGACTGCGAGAACCACCTCCGAACTGAGCTCAAGAGGACGAAGAGGGACTACGACATCAAAGCCCATGTCCATTCCTTCAAGAGGGGACAGGCGGTTTATTACCTGGATAAATCGAATGTGAAAGGAAAGTCCAGTAAGCTGAAACCTGTATGGACTGGACCAGCCATCATCTCCACAGTCCTGACCCCCGCCACATACGTTGTCAAATTCAGAAACTCGGAGATTAAGACAGTCAACCATGACCACCTGAAGCCATGTTGGGACCGGACTATCCCAGCCTGGATCCGAAAGGAAAGGGAGGCCATCGAGTCTGGCCAGGAAATTACTTACTGTACTTGTGGAAAGCCGGACGATGGAGGCCTCATGGTTGCGTGTGGCAGGTGTTTCGACTGGTTCCACGGCAGGTGTGTCAATCTGACGAAGAACCAAGCGAGGCAACTGAACACTTTCATTTGCCCATCCTGTTCTCACTAATCTTTTTCTTTAATCTCCGCAGATGACATCTTTCTCACGGGATGTGACCTTCTTCCGGGATTTCTTGCGATTCCGAGAAAAGATGCCGAGAGCGGCCGGCAGGCGCTCTCCTCCGGGGCGTAACCCGGAGCACGCGATTCGGAATCGCAGGCAACCCTGGAGAAATTCCCCTAGACGCTCGAGGACACCCCCAATCACCTCGAGACTTGGGAGTAGATCCCGGACCTCCCCCGTCGCCTCTAACTCTAACCAGGAACGGAGGCCCCGTGACCGTAGGAGACGGTCCCGCTCGCCCCGTCGGGCCCACAGAACAAGTACCCCGGCCCGACAGAGCCGCGATCGGCCTCCCAGCAGGCATAGGAGGGAGGACCAGGAGCAAGCCGACCGCCGAGACAGATCTCGCCGCCGGGGGGGGGGGGGGGGGGGGGGGGACTTCCGCAGCCTGCGGAATCAGTTGAAGAGGGCCAGGCAGGAGCTGGCCTCCCTCCGGACCGAGGCGGCTGAGGTCACCCGTCTCCGGGAGGAGAATAAAAGAATGAAGGAGAGAGAGCCCTCAATGGACCTGTCCCTCCACAGCTCTGTCTTAGACAGCTAGGGCTAGGGCGAGCAACCGTGTAAATAGATTTATTTTTGCCCCAGCCCCAGGAAAGGGCTTTCCTTTTATTTCAGCCCTAGGTAAGGGCCTTCCATTTTTTTTGTTCTTCCTCATTTTGTTTTCGCCCCTTTTTTTTGTTGCTACGCCCTAGGTAAGGGCTCCTCTCCTTTAGTTCACTGTAATACCGAGAGCTCCAGAAAGGTGCAGGTGAGTATCCCACATCCAGCCACCCTGCCCTTTTTGAGGGGGGGGAGCAGTGTAGGGATCTCTAGCCGTAAACAATCGTACGGCTAGTGACCTTGGCAATGGTCATTCCTACTTCCGCTTTGCCTCGTCCCGAGCTGACCCGGCTCATATAAAGCCGAGTGGACCTCTCGATACACACACTTACTTCCACACTTACCTACTGTACACTTACTCCTACACTTCAAGCTATACACTTCGATACAACAGACGACGCACTTTCCCCACCCCTATACAACAGACGTAAAACCTTCTGACACTCCTTCCTTCCATACCATACGCCTAGATTCAGGGTAAGTTATATTTCTATACTTAAACTTTATCTATTTAATATCTAGTTTTAACTTAGTAATTCCGTGATTCACCGGCCATCTGGACCCATCCTAGCCATGGAGTCCTACAGCCAGAATACCGAGTTCTGGCAATCACGGTAGTTACTACAGGACATGTCACTAGTTATCACAACTCGTGGTGGTCAACTGTCAGCTATTAAACTCCTCCCCTTTATCTTTGGGTTCACTCACATTGTTTATTGTCTTAGAAAACACCACCCTCCTTCCACTATACAATGAATATACGATAACACGAACCCCCCTCCCCCTCTCTCTCTCTCTCTCTCTCTCTCTCTCTCTCTCTCTCTCTCTCTCTCGGTGTGTGTGTGTGTGTGTGTCTACCTGTCCGTCTATCTATCTATCTATCTCTCTCTCTCTCTCTCTCTCTCTCTCTATCCATCTCTCTCGTTCTCTGTTTGCTCTCTCCCTCTCTCTCTCTCCCCTCTCTTTCTCTGTCTACTTGTCTGCCTATCTCTCTCTCTCTATCTCTCTCTCTTTCTCTCTCTCTCTCTCTCTCTCTCTCTCTCTCTAATGTAAAGAACGTGATAGAAAGTTACAGTGCTCTTAGTTGAATGGAAGTAACCGTGAATTGTAAATGCGTGACGTCATCTGCATACTCTCTCTCTCTCTCTCTCTCTCTCTCTCTGTGTCTCTCTCTCTCTCTCTCTCTCTCTCTCTCTCTCTCTCTCTGGGTGGGGTTCTTGGCCTCCCATAGTGGGAAGGGTGGCACTTACTGTGTATTCTACCCCCCTTATAACTGTTTTCCAATTTTCTTTCTGCCTTTGTATGGGAATGTGATTACTTGGGTTTGTACTGGCCCTGGCCGGAGTCATGGCTACGAGGGAAACAGTCAAATCCATAGTTATTGTTTTGGGAGGTGATATTTTTTCCCTCGTAATTTATCTTTCTGGTATGTACAATTATTATATTTCTTATTTTGAATGTATAATTTAGGCATTTGAGTGTATTCCCTAATAATAATAATAATAATAATAATAACAATAATAATAATAATAATAATAATAATAATAATAATAATAATAATAATAATAATAATAATAATAATAATAATATATATCTTTATTGTCCCCAAAAAAGTGGCAATTTGTCATTTGGTTACACATTTATAACAATACAATACTGACATAGACACACTCACACAAGACGCACACTAGTAACATAGTAGTTATCGTATATTTAAAAAAAAAAAAAAAAAAAAACCCAAAAAAGAACCCGGCATCAACAACAACACCATCATCATCATCACAACAACCTTCCTAATATTTTCGTTACAATCCTTCACTTTCACCATTCCCCTATGACACCATTCACCATCTTCATCATACTCCATATTATATTATTCCTGTAAAAAGCTATGAGAGGGAAAGCCTGTGGTCCTCCTCCTCCTCCTCCTCCTCTCTCTCTCTCTCTCTCTCTCTCTCTCTCTCTCTCTCCTCTCTCTCTTTCTTTCTCTCTCTCCTTCCTCTCTCTCTCTCTTTCTCTCTCTCTCTCTCTCTCTCTCTCTCTCTCTCTCTCTCTCTCTCTATCTATCTATCTATCTATCTCTCTCTGTTCTTTCACGCCTATGTCAGAAATAGTAATATCTTCATATTATATACATAACATGCAATTTTGTTATAGTAAAGTTACATAAAATGAGATAATGAGATTTGCACATCAAATTTCCTCCCCTAGCCTTTCTAAGGGTAAGAATCTTATCCTTTCTCATCCCGCCCCCCCCCCCCCCCCTCCTTCCCCCCTCTCTTTCTCTCTTTCTCTCTCTCTCTCTCTCTCTCTCTCTCTCTCTCTCTCTCTCTCTCTCTCTCTCTCTCTCTCCCTACCGCCCTTCATTCTTATCTATCTTCTCTGTATGTAGGAACGTGTGCTTTTGTCCGGATGAGACAGACTTATAGGTGATCTCAGACTAAGTACATTGGCGGTATGCTCTTGGAATCTACATCTGATCCCTATTTGTTCCCAGTTCCCCTATGTCTTAATTTTTCTTGGGTGCTTTAATTGTAATTCTAGAACTTTTTACTATCCCATTTTCTTCCTTTTTACTGGCGCTGATATAACCTGCAAGCGCCGTAAAACCCTTAAAAACAAACAAAACAATCACTCTCTCTCTCTCTCTCCCTCTACCTCTCTCTTTCTCTCTCTCTCTCGCTCTCTGTCTCTTTTTCTCTCTCTCTCCTCTCTCTCTCTCTTTCATTCTTTCTAATTCTCTTTCATTTCTCTCTCTCTCTCTCTCTCTCTCTCTCTCTCTCTCTCGCTCTCTCTCTCGCTCTCTCTCTGTCTCTCTCTGTCCCCCCTCTCTCTCTTCTATCTTTCTTTTTCCTTTCTCTTTTTATCTATCTTTCCATCTTTCTTTCTCTATATCTCTCTCTCCTCTCTCTCTCTCTCTCTCTCTCTCTCTCTCTCTCTCTCTCTCTCTCCTCTCTTTCTCTCCCCTCCCCTCTCTCTCTCTCTGTTTCTTTCTTTCTCCCGTTCTCTCTCTCTCTCACTCTTTATTTCATTCTTTCTCAATCCCTTTCTTTCTTTCTCTATCTCTCTATTTCTCTCTCTCTCTCTCTCTCTCTCTCTCTCTCTCTCTCTCTCTCTTTTCTTTCATTCTTTCCCAATCTCTCTCTATCTCTCTCTCTCTCTCCCTCTCTCTCTCTCTCACTCACTCTTCCTTTCATTTTTTCTCTCTACCTTTCTTTCTTTCTCTATATCTCTTTCTCTCTCCCTCTCTCTCTCTTTCTTTCTTTCATTCTTTCTCTATCCCTTTCTTTATCTATCTCTCTATTTCTTTCTCTCTCCCTCTCTCTTTTCCTTTCATTCTTCCCGAATCTCATTCTTTCTCTATCTTTCTCTTTCTCTCTCTCTCTCTCTCTCTCTCTCTCTCTCTCTCTCTCTCTCTCTCATAGATTATTGGATGATTCGTCACAAAAAGTTTCACACACACTCACTAGTCTAGTAGCCTTTAGTCCCAGTTCTAGATTAGATCGATTCAACGGATCTCTAAACAAATCCAAAGTCTACACTGTTCACTTGTATTTTTTTGTAATGATAAAGAAATAAACTTCGCGCGTTGTGATATAAATCTTAGTACATTTCTGAATAAAGTTTCGCAGCAGTCAGATGTTTCAACTCTTCCAACCACCTCTGGCCGCCTTAGCTTTTGATTCATAATTAATTTGTGGTTTTAAAAAAATGGCAATAATTGTTTTACATAGATACTGTATTATGATGTATCATTCTTTTATTTTCATTTATCTGCAGGCCTTTGGCTCTTTTAAAATCAAATTTTACAAAATAATATTATATTAAAAGATTAAAACTACCATTCCTGATGCCGTCATCATCGTAATAGTAGTAGTAGTAGTAGTAGTAGTAGTAGTAGTAGTAGTAGTAGTAGTAGTAGTAGTAGTAGTAGTAGTAGTAGTAGTTGTAGTAGTATTAGTAGTAGTAGTAGTAGTAGTAGTTGTAGTAGTAGTAGTAGTAGTAGTAGTAGTAGTAGTAGTAGTAGTACTGGTAGTTGTGGTAGTAGTAGTAGTAGTAGTAGTAGTAGTAGCAGTGGTAATAATAGTAGTACCTAATAGTAGTAGAATTATAGAAGTCGTAGTAGTAGTAGTAGTGTGGCGAAG
>NC_088366.1:108512-123512 GCF_034508935.2 Berghia stephanieae | reverse complement strand
TAATCTAATCTACTAACACAATACACTCCAACAGTCGTAACGCCACTTCCCCTCTTAATGACGCATGGTAACTTAGTAACTGGCTCTAAACAATGGAACAATGGCGGACGCCCTTATGAAATATTTCTCCGACGATCATAAAAGCGTATACAAAGGGAAAAAATCATTTAAAATCTGATCATGTTTTGAATTTAATACATTCTGATCACAAGACATATGAAAAGTTTTAGCCAGCATGAAGAATAAAAAGTAAAGATTTTCTTTGTTTA
This sequence comes from Berghia stephanieae, assembly GCF_034508935.2. Classification (NCBI taxonomy): domain Eukaryota; kingdom Metazoa; phylum Mollusca; class Gastropoda; order Nudibranchia; family Aeolidiidae; genus Berghia; species Berghia stephanieae. Next base: position 123,243 of record NC_088366.1, on the reverse strand, counting down.
GAACCACGATGCCTGGCGTTGCTGGGCGACGTGACATAAGACTATTGAATCCAATTCACAACACATACAATTTAGTGATAAAAGCTCATAAAAATGGCTGACTAAAAACAATAACTAAGATCTGATTGACGTCAATAGACACTTACGATCTAAACACGGTAGAACAGCATCTAATCTCCACAAATGGGGCTATATAACAACACCAACATGCCAAGCCTGTAACGCTCCAAATCAGGACATCGACCATGTGGTACTTCACTGTCCATCAACATCCATAGAGGGCGGCTATCCTGCTATCCACAAAGCTGATGACGACTACATCAAATGGCTGAATGAGTCACACCTGGAGGTGTGAAGACCATACGACACTACTACTACTACTTGAACATCGCTTTATATATCTCAATCACATAAAATGGTGGCCAATGCCTACTTGAGTTTCCCTTTGGGTTACCTTTGTGATACTTGAACATCACTATATATATATTATATATATATATATTATATATATATATATATATAATATATATATATATATAATATATATATATATATCACATAATGTGGTGGCCAATGCCTACTGGAGTGCCCCTTTGAGTAAAATGTGTTCATGTTACAAATGATAAGATTATAGGTTCATGTGCAGTTTTGGGACTCGTATTCCCATTTGAACCAGTCATTAAACAAAATATATCGTTTATATAACAACACCAACATGCCAAGCCTGTAACGCTCCAAATCAGGACATCGACCATGTGGTACTTCACTGTCCATCAACATCCATAGAGGGCGGCTATCCTGCTATCCACAAAGCTGATGACGACTACATCAAATGGCTGAATGAGTCACACCTGGAGGTGTGAAGACCATACAACACTACTACTACTACTTGAACATCGCTTTATATATCTCAATCACATAATATGGTGGCCAATGCCTACTTGAGTTTCCCTTAGGGTTACCTTTGTGATACTTGAACATCACTATATATATATATATATATATATATATATATATATATATATATATATATATATATATATATATATCACATAATGTGGTGGCCAATGCCTACTGGAGTGCCCTTTGAGTAAAATGTGTTCATGTTACAAATGATAAGATTATAGGTTCATGTGCAGTTTTGGGACTCGTATTCCCATTTGAACCAGTCATTAAACAAAATATATCGTTTCAAATAAAGAGTAAATACGTGAATCGGATAAATGTTGATCTGAAAATATATTTTGGATTACCTATGTCACAAGAATTCTTCATTTTGTCGGGAGACATAAGTAAGTTTTAAAGGAGTTCAATTTTGAAGATGACCAAAGTGAGTGAATTCGTTTAGAAAAAAATGGGTCATCCGGTTAAATTTATATGTCATTTATAAATTGAGCGATTTGTAAATGACTCCTGATGATTAATAAATGCCACTGTTGCTTGCTTAGGAAAGCTTTATTTCTTCAACTAGCAGTCACAGATGAGATATACTACTGGGTTACCTAAGTCATACATTTGCACTGGATGCCCTATGTCGTAAATTAGAGTTATATATATATTATATATATATATATATATATATATATATATATATATATATATATATATATATATATATATAAACTAAAACCCTGAAATAATAATGCTCCACTTTAATATAAAAGGAGTAATTTATTTGTAAAATATTCAAGTTTACTTTTGTTCAGGAAGTCCTGAAGGTAGCAAATGCTTGATACAATATTGTACAAGTTGAACGGAATTGACTTGAAGTCCGGGGTACGACATCATGTGTAACAGTCGGCTTGCTAAGCCGTCACTGATGTCCATGCACATACACCAACATACACACATAAACACACACACACACACACATACACTCACACTCACACACAAACAAACCCCAACACGCACAAATACATTATGTACCGAGATAAAACATTAGAGGTAACAGCCGTCGGTTAACACTGATTACAAACACACACACACACACACGCACACACACACACACACACACACATGTCAGTTGTTTTTGATTATTATTATTATTATGGTCAGAAAACTATTTCTTCTTAAATCGATAGACTATAATACTCCCAACCCCTATTTATGTTTTCAAAGAATGTCTAATCGTTAACCACATAATGATCATTTTCTCTCTAAATTTATTTCCGGTTATAAATGTTAATGGTTCCTCCAGTGTTTACGGTCGTTATTTTAAACGTTTTTATCGCCGTAAGTAAACAGCAAATTTAGAATGTTTTGCTCCCTGCTTATTGTATTGATTAATGTTGTGAAACCGGCCTCACATGAATAAATAGTCTCAAAATAGATGGACAGATGGATGATTGTATGAATGAGTGGGTAGATGAATGAATGGGATATAGTTAGATGGTTGGATAGTTGATATAAACAGATGGATGGATGGATGGATGGATAGATAGATGGGATAAATAGATGGATGTGTTGAGAAAAAAGTAGTGCCGGAATCGGTGACAGTGCTTGCGGACAGAGAGGCGAGAGAGAGTGTAGTGCTGGGTCGAGTTTGAAACGATCAAATCGAGCGGGTTTTCGATCGAGTCCTCTAAAATCGAGTCGGTTTCGAGCGGGTTTCGAGTCAGTGACGTCATCGAGCAGTGATTCGTTTGAAAAAAAAAAAACACGAGCAACTCGTTTGCCACAGGAAACTTCACATACCCCTCCCTCTCTTATGTCTGTGGCTGGCTTGACTGCAGCTGGTTATGATGGGGGCTGCCAGATGGCCAAGTTCAAAATTGGTTACTAAGAAACGCTTTTCTATTATTATTCATTTAAAAAAAAAATCTTTTATTTAAAAAAAATGAAAAGATAAGTTTATCCAACTGTAGTCGATTGTTTTGTTAATCAAAACAAATGAGTTTTTCAAGGGAGTCAGAATGCTTGTGGTGTTGGGCTATTTGGGGTCTATTTGACTACTTGGGCAAGAAGAAATCTGGCTGTCTGGCAGCCTTGATTATGATCGTTTGTCGCATCACACACACATACACACACACACACACACACACACACGCCATCAAACAGTTGTTGATGGTGAAGGGTTGAGACCCCCCCCCCCCCCCCTCCCACCACCATCATCCCGCTGTCACCTTAACATTTCATATTTATGTCGCGCCAAAAGTTGTCAGCCGCCCCACCTCCCATAATTTGTCACTGGTCGTCATCGCCTCTTGTGTGTGCGGGAAAGGTCGTGCCTTTCATTTTATTATTTGAAAAATAAATGAACAAGAATGGTGTGTTTTTATTAGGTAGGTAGATAATAATAATATTTAGCAGGTTCCACACCCAGACACACACGGATTGCCCGGACACGATGATAACGATGCCGACGACAATGGATGACGATGATGATGATGATGATGATGATGATGATGATGATTATCGTGTTTCTGTTTAAAAAATGAAATACTTTAGCAGGTTCCACCCCCACCCCCCACACGGATAGACCGGACCCGAAGATGATGATTGTGGTTTTGCTGGCTGTTACGGCTGTGATGAGGATGATGATAATGATGATGATGATGATGATGACGATGGCGCAGATGGTGATTATTTGTTCGGTCGCTCAGTGGTACGGTGTCTCTTGTCACAAAATCAAGCCTTGTCAATGGCCGGATGAGTGACAGTGATTGTTGAAAATTGTGATCCAGACGTTAAGTCCGTGTGTCAGGCACTTGACTCAGGTGTGAATGTATTCTTATCTTATAAGCAATGACGGGTATTGTAAAGAGCTTTAATACAAAAAGACTCCAAACAGCGATCGGTACCTACTGTACGAAATGGATGTATGGTCGATATGGCGTGCCGGAGGAATAAATTAAATAAAATATTGTGAAGTTCATTGAGCATGGTAAATCCTTGGAAATGCGCTTTGAACTAATACACCTGCTAGACAACTCCGATTCCAATATAAACGACTGATTAATATTCCCATATATAAACTATAGTTAGCTGAAAATCTTTCTTTGTCGGGACTCCAAAAGTATGGAACGAATTAGACAAAGAAATCAAAGGGTCTTTTAAGAGCACTGATTGATTTTAGATTGATTATTACATTGAAATGTGTTGATATTTATTTTATCCATTATTATTAGGGTGGTGGTGGTGGTGGTGATGATGATGATCCCGCTGATATGATGGTGATGATAAATAAATTAAACATAATTCCCTTTATTCATCCCATAGGGGAGATTCGTCTTTCGGGTCTATTCTAAGGGAAGACTGGAATAACCCAAGCGATAGCCGCAGTGCAGCGCCGCAAATTTAGTTAGGGCAAGGTGACTTGCTCAAGACCACTCAGCGGCGGGTGATCGAACTCGGTACCTTTCGGGTGCCAACCAAAGACCGTACCGCTGCCCCTGATGATGATGATGATGATGATGATGATGATGATGATGATGATGATGATGATGATGATGATGATGATGATGATGATGATGATGGGAACTAACAAAGAATACACAGGCATCTAAAATTGAAACATTCCATATTCAAAGCTAATGTTTTACTTTAAAAAATTGAGCTTTACAATATCCACTAAATGTGATCAAAGCGCTTTGTAAAGGGGTCCCCGGTCAACAGCAACATTTAATATGTAGGACGGGACATGCCGCCTGTTAGGCGATATTACAATTTTTCAGACAAAGACAACGCTGTTAACGGCCAGGTACTCATTTTACACCTGAGTACGGTGAGAGAATGTGAGTAAAGAGCCTTGTCCAAAGACTCAACTATGCACCGAGCGCGAGGCTCGAACCCAGGACTTTCCGATCCCAAAGCGGGTGTCATACCACTAGACCATTATAATGCACGAGAGCCATGGTCGACTAGAGTACTACCTATAGTTACGTCATGACTAGACCACATAGCCGCACTACTGTAGGAGTGTTCATTGATAGAGGGATGCGTGTGTGTCATAGAAATAGCCTTAGTGTGTGTGTGTGTGTGTGTATGTGTGTGTGTGTGTGTGATAGTCAAACTTTAGTAGGTTTAATGAAGTCTTGTCACACACGCGTGATACACCTATACGAATTTCCCTGCCACTGCCACCCAGACACACTAACATCTGACAAGGAGTGAGGGCTGTGGAAGAACCACAGACTACCGTGTGCAAACATTGGCGATTGGTATCGGATGGCAAACTGTGATCGTTTGAATTTGAAATGATTCGAAACACTCGTTACCCCTCCGCTCGCTCGAATCCTGATCGTCTCAAGCTCGTCTCACGTGTCAAGATCGTCTCAAGCTCACAACCCGCTTGATCGTTTTACGATCGAGTGATCATTTTACTAACTCTCTCTTCCGGCATTGAGATCGAGCACTGACTCGTGGCTTGGCGCTCGGTTGTCGATCGAGTAAAAGCGATCAAATAACCCAACCCTAGAGAGAGGCGACTGAGTAGTCGAAAGGGACAGAGCTGTCCATCGTTCTTCTTGTTCAAAATAAAGTTTTTCTTATTCTGATTGGATGTCTCTTGTCGAATTTGTGTAGTTATGGAAATTTCTATCTATCTGTAAATATTCAGAACATTCTGGTGCCGAAACCCGGGAGACTTTAGATGGATTATTGTTTATAAACTTTTGTGAGATAGTGATTTCAAGATGTCGACTTTTGACCGAGAAACTTTAATAAAGAAACGTGCAGCCAAGAGAGGCTGGCTAACGAGAGCTGTGGATCGATTATCAGTTATAATTAACAAAAGTGATGTTTCTAGAGAGGAAATCGAGGTTGGACTGAACAATGTAAGTAAACATTTGGATCAGTTAAACGAATTTCAAGACAATTTAGAATTACTTTTAGAGGCGTCAGAATTGCCTACGGACATTGACGAAGCGGAAGAATACATCGTGCGTGCTAATGAAACAACCGCGCAAGCCAATCGCAAATGGAATCAGCTTTCCCAAATGCCGATTCAGGGCCCAACACCTGCACAACTTACTACAGTCGGATCCCATCATACCGCGTCACCCCAACTGCCGAAAATTGAGATAACGAAATTTAACGGAGATTTCTCCGAGTGGCCATCATTTGAAGACACATTTTCAGCTCTTATTGATAAGACCAACTTACCAGACATTTCGAAATTTAGCTATTTGCAGAGTTTCTTGACTGGAGAGGCAAAAGCTGCCATTCAAGGACTTTCTTTAACATCAGAAAATTATTCAGTTGCTTTGGATATTTTGAAAGATCGTTTTGGTCGAAAAGAAAGAATTATGTTTGGACACGTGCAAAATTTGTTAAATGTAGAGTTTCCAAACACGCGAAACACGAAAGCATTGTGGTCGGTGTTCAATCAACTACAAGTGAACATTAGAAGTCTGAAAAACTTGGATGTAGATGGCAGCAAATTTGGTTTGGTTCTCACTCCTATCATCGTGAGCCGGTTGCCGTCGGATATTCGACTCATGTGGGCCAGACAGAGCCTCAGGAAGGAAGCGGATCTTGACTTCTTAATGGATTTTTTGCAATGCGAGATTGAAAATCGGGAACGCTCTTACAGCTTCAATCCTGAACAACGTGAGCGGCGTGAACGACAACCAACGAATCGTCATCATGGATCCTCGTCAACGGTGTCTGCCTTTATGTCTACTATGAGTGATGACAGCGGGCGTTGTTTGTTTTGCTCTGGTAAACACCCAACGGAAAAGTGTCGGACAATTAATTCGATGAAACAAGAGGATGTTTTGATTAAGATTAAGGACAACAAGTTGTGTTTTGTTTGTTTTAAGAAAGGACATGTTTCTAAAAAATGCTATTCTCATTGTAAATCATGTGGTCAAAAACACAATGCTTTCTTCTGTAAGAAAGAAGACACAAAAAAGATGGATGTTGATGTTAATTCCGAATCCACCAATGTTAGTTTTTGTAGAAGTAAACTTACAAACGGGAGCACTGTGTTACAAACCATGAAAGTGTCTGTAAATGGAAATCAATTTACAGCTTTGCTGGACAGTGGTGCTGACAGAAGCTTCATCTCCACTAGAGCTGTCAAATTGATCCATCCAACCTTGTACGGTCGTGAGACATTGAATGTGTCTGCTTTTGAGGCTAAGAAGCCATCTGGTAATTCCACAAAGAATGTGTATGATGTTAGCTTTGACTTACCAGATAGAAGTAAGACTTCCATGTTTTTGATTGAGGTGAACACAATCTGTGCCCCCATGTATAGGCCTGCTATACCTGTTAGTGTTATGTCAGAATTTACCACATGCAACTTTTCTGAGAATTTGCAGAGTGATGGCGATGTCACTATTGACTTCTTGTTTGGACAAGATTATTATTGGAAGATAGTCAGAGCAGGAATCAGTGTAAGTGGGTCCTCTGGATTGGTCGCTCAAAAGACCATTTTTGACACATGGGTTCTCTCAGGGACTTATGTGAGTTCAAACACTCAGACAAGGGATTCGAACCCCACGCAACTATTATGTTTAACAGATATCCCTCATTCAGAATTTAGAAAAATGTGGGATTTAAGTTACCTCGAATGTTGTCACGAGGCCAAACCAGAAATTAAGTCAAAAGTCATGACTGAATTTTCAGAGAGCATTAAGCACAATGGGCAAAGATACGAAGTGGCCTTGCCCTGGGTCGAAACAAAGAAACAGTCTTTACAGACAAATGAAGAGCAAGCCCGAATAAGGCTTGAAAGGTTAGACAAAAAGTTGTCTAAAGATCAAGTATTTAAAGAGGGGTACAATGAGGTATTCCATAAGATGGAGGCAGAGGGCATAATAGAAGAAATAAAAGACGAGGAAGAGGTGACAAATGTCAACGTGAAGTTTTATCTTCCACACCGACCTGTGGTGAAGATGTCTAGTGTGTCTACCAAGATACGTCCCGTTTTCGGTGCGTCTGCTTCCGGTCCGAATTCAGTCTCTCTAAATGACTGCATGCATACAGGCCCAAACCTGTTGCCGTTGTTAAGTAATGTACTCATGCGTTTCAGGAGGTACAAAATAGCGTTAAGTGCAGACATTGAAAAGGTGTTTCTCCAGATCTTGGTGAAACCTGAAGATCGAGATGCCCATCGTTTCCTCTGGAAAGTTGGTGACAAAATTCACGTTATGCGCATAGTCCGCGTACCGTTCGGCAATAAGGCCAGTCCATTTTTGCTAAATGCAACGATCCGACATCATTTTTCCAAGTATCCAGAATCAAATACAAAACAAGAACTGTCAGATAACATGTATGTGGATGATTGGTTATCGGGTGGTGACACCACCGAAGAGGTTCTGAGTCTGAAATCAGAAGCCATGAAGGTCATGTCTGAAGCTGGCATGAATTTGTGTAAATGGTCGTCTAATAGTTCCGACATTGCTGAAAATTGTGAAAGACAATTTAAGGATAAGACCATCGAGGTCGGGTCAGTTAAGGTCCTTGGAATGCATTGGAATCCAAGGGAAGATTCAATTACCTTTGATAGTGAGGTAGTCGCGTCCGATTTGATAGTGACTAAGAGGTTAGTGCTCAGTTGCATTGCCAGGATCTTTGACCCTCTTGGGTTAATATCTCCGTTTATCATTACTGTGAAAATTTTGTTCCAGGATCTGTGGAAACTGGGAGTTTCGTGGGATGAAGAGGTCTCCGAGGCTATGTGTCATGCATTCCGTTCTTGGCTCAAAGGTGTAACGGAGTTGAAGAAGTTGTCCATTCCAAGGTGTTATGTTGCAGTGTCTTGGGGGGATAAACAAAGAGTTGAATTGCACTGTTTCTGTGACAGTTCCATGCAAGCTTATGGCGCGGTCATATATCTAAGAGTTCTGGAGTCAGATAGTTCAGTGTCCGTGTCCTTGGTACTATCGAAGGCTAGAGTTTGCCCGTTGAAACCCGTTACGTTGCCTAGGCTAGAGTTGTTGGGGGCAGTTGTAGGGTCTAAGCTGCTTCGCTCTGTTATCAACTCACTGTATTTACCTGATAATGTCAAGTATTTCTGCTGGACAGACTCCTTGGTTACGTTGCAATGGATAAGAAGTGACCCAACTAGGTGGAAACCATTTGTTTGCAATCGGGTGGCTCAGATTCAGGAAGTCACGGAACCAGTGGCGTGGAACCATTGTCGTGGTAAAGAAAATCCCGCTGATTGTCTTACCAGGGGTTTAACTGCAAAGGAGTTGATGGCCAACCCATTGTGGTATAGAGGTCCTCCTTGGTTGAAGGAATTTACGGGCGATACGAATGTCTCAGAATGTGCACCTAATGAAGAAGCGCTGGTAGAAGAAAAGGGGGCTTCTGAAGTCAATACTTGCCTTGTTGGTGTTGAATCAGTGTTAGACTCAAAACGGTGGGGAGAATACACTAAGGCTGTTAGAGTTATGGCATGGGTCTTGCGCTTTATGAACAATGCTACCAAAAGAAAAGTGAGTAAAGATAAGAATTTCTCTTTTGAAGAGTTAGATGCCGCCAATACTAAGCTCTTGTTGCACATCCAAGCCGTTCATTTCTCAGACGAAATCAATTGCCTATTGAAGAAGGAAAAGTTGAAGAAAGGCTCGGTGCTGTACAAAATGAATCCGTTTCTAGATGACTCAGGGCTTGTTAGAATGAAGTGTCGTTTGGAGTTTTCTGAGTTAAGTCATGATGAGAAGTATCCGATTATTCTGCCGAAATGCCATTTGACTTTGTTGCTTGTCCGCCGAGAACACGTTAGTTTGAAACATGCAGGTGTGTCACAAATGATGGAATCTCTTCGTAACAGATATTGGATCATAGGTTTGAGGTCTCAAGCTAAAAGGGTTAAACGTTATTGTGTGCGGTGTCAACGCTTTGATTCTGTAGAATGCAGTCAAGCCATGGCTCCACTTCCTGCCGAACGCTTGAAACGATCAGATGTTTTCAGCATTTGTGGTTTGGATTTCGCTGGTCCGCTTTACGCGTCGGATGCAGTTGGAAAGAAGTTCTATATTTTGCTCTTCACTTGTTGTGTGGTTAGGGCTGTCCATCTCGAACTATGTGAAAGCTTATCCTTGGGGGATTTCATGTTGGCCTATAAGAGGTTTGTTGCAAGGCGCGGTCAACCAACAAAGATTTTGTCAGACAACGCAAAGACATTCCAAGCAGCTCAGAGACTTATTGCTGATAGTTCAACCGGTGACACCGTGAAGTGGTCATTTAATGCTCCCAGAGCTCCGTGGAGAGGTGGAATTTGGGAAAGGCTCGTTAGATCTGTAAAACAGTCACTGAAGAAAACTCTTGGGAATAGGGTGTTGAAAAGAAGTGAACTTGAAACGCGCACTGGTCGAGGTTGAGTCCGTGATTAATAGTCGTCCGCTTACATATGTTTCTGATGACCCGCAGTGTCAAGAGGTGCTTACTCCGTCACATTTTCTGTTGGGTCGGTCTGATGGTCATAAACCCGTTGTCGGTGGTAAGGCACGTTCGCTTTCCAACATTTCATTGCGAGATGGTCATTTACAAATCAGCAGGCAATTAGACAAGTTTTGGGAGTTCTGGTATAAGGAATATATCCGTAATCTTCCACTTGTTAAATCTTCACCCAAAAGTTCACCAATAAGAGAAAATTCACATTGGTCTTAATCAGAGAAGATAACTGTCCTAGGTTGCATTGGCCTATGGCTCGTGTAATTCGCTTGTTGCCCGGGCGCGATGGTTTGGTAAGAACCATAGAGTTGAAAACTGCTAAGGGAATTCTTGTAAGACCAATACAAAGAGTACATGTTTATGAATTGGATGAGGATAATGAAAGTGATTACGTCTTAGAAGAGAGTAATCAGGCTAAATCAGATGAAGATCAATCTGTCAATGAAGGTTTACCAACATTTAGTAATAGGAGACTAAGTGTCACTAAGAGAGGTCGTATTGTAAAACCACCGAATCGTTTAGATCTATAATCCTGTTAGTGGTCGAGGCATTGCTGCATGACTTTGGCTTCTCCCGTGAGCGTGCAGTAATGCGTCGCCTACTGTGTATGAAACAGGAATAAAATGCTTTGTTTGAAACATTGATGATTTAATGCTATCATTTGTGTTCTTTTCATGATATTGACATTATGTATTGTTTGAATTAATGTAACGCAAACCTATTATCAATGTATTTCGTTTTTTTTAAGTGAACTTGTTTAATCGGAGTTTACTGTACTTGAACTTTTCCACCCTTTTACTTATACTCGTTCAGGGCACATTGAAATTAATGTCCATTGTTTACTTCTTACCCTCACTTTTGTTTGCCTCTTCACCCTCTTCCATGATTTACCCATTGTATTAAGATAAGAGAAGGGAGGGTATGGGCTAGTTGTTTTTAACAACAAGAGATGAAGTGAGTTGTTTTTTGTTTGGAGGCGCCGTTCATACGGCGTGTGAGTGAGAGGTGTGTAAATGATACTCACGGTTAGGTGTTCGTTGAAAAAAAAAAGGGAGGATACCTTTGCTTTGCCTTTCTTTAGGTATCTGTTCTTATATTATTACTCGAGACCTGTGGGGTGGGTACCGATGTTATCATACCACACGTCTAGATTCCCTTTTTTTACATTGCACTTGAATATTTTCCTTCTCCTTTTTTTATTTGCCGTCGGTGGAGATAACCAGTAGGTTAATGCAAACTGGTGTTAAGCAGTTAGGCTTTGTACTTGAAGCAAGGAATTTACCCAATGGAAACCGTACGGTGCTCTTATTGGCTAACCAACCAACGGCCTCGATGAGAAAAATATAACCACACAACATTCTATTAATGATTACGTCCGAGGCAAAAAGGAATATTGACAGGTCGACCGACAGTTGAACTCGTGAGACGACAAACATCAATGAGAAGTGTAGCGAGAGTCAAGCTATTGTTTGTCTTGTCCTATTCTATATAGAGAAAAGGATAAATAGTATAGCCTCGTGTGTGAGTGGTTGCGTGTCATAGTCTTGTTTTTAAATTGTTTCTGTTGTTTATGTGTGTAGTGATGACTCTCTCACACTCAATTTCAATGCCGAAAGAGGAATTCCCACACACAAGAAAGGGGAATTGGGGTGGTATTTGGCATACATATTGTATAGTATCTAGTTCTAAATAGATAACTGATTAGAATTATATTATGATATATAAACACAATGCCAAATACAATTCCGAAGTTTCCTTATTTCAAATGAAGTAAAGCTCCAAAACCTAATGGTAGTGATTGTAGTACTGAGTGTTAGTGAGGTGATGTGGTGTTGGTGGTGGTTGTAGTTGTAGTAGTAATAGTGATGATGATGTGGTGGTGGTGATGATTGTAGTTGTAGTAGTAGTGGTAGTGATGATGATGTGGTGGTGGTTGTAGTAGTAGTGGTAATGGTAATGATATGGTGGTGGTGGTGGTTGTAGTAGTAGTGGTCGTGATGATGATGTGGTGGTGGTGTTTGTAGTAGTAGTGGTAATGATGCGGCTATGTGGTCTAGTAGTATGACACTCGCTTCCGGATCGGAAGGTCCTGGGTTCGAGCCTCGCGCTCGGCGCATAGTTGAGTCCTTGGAAAAGGCTCTTTACTCACATTCTCTCACCGTACTCAGGTGTAAAATGAGTACCTGGCCGTTAACAGAGTTGTCTTTGTCCGAAAAATTGTAATATCGCCTAACATGCGTCATGTCCCGTCCTACATGTTAAATGTTGACCAGGGACCCCTTGTAAAGCGCTTTGAGCACATTTAGTAGATATTGCACTATATAAAGCTCAATTTAAAAAAAATATTTCAATGATGATGATATGGTGGTGGTGGTTGCAGTAGTAGTAGTGGTAGTGATGATAATGTGGTGGTGGTTGTAGTTGTAGTAGTAGTGATAGTGATGATGATGTGGTGGTGGTTGTAGTAGTAGTGGTAGTGATGATGATGTGGTTGTGGTGGTTGTAGTAGTAGTTGTAATGGTGATGATATGGTGGTAGTGGTGGTTGCAGTAGTAGTGGTAGTGATGACGATGTGGTTGTGGTGGTTGTAGTAGTAGTGGTAATGGTAATGATATGGTGGTAGTGGTGGTTGTAGTAGTAGTGGTAATGGTAATGATATGGTGGTGGTTGTAGTAGTAGTGGTCGTGATGACGATGTGGTTGTGGTGGTTGTAGTAGTAGTGGTAGTGATGCTATTGTGGTGGTGGTTGTAGTAGTTGAGGTAGTGATGTGGTGGTGGTTGTAGTAGTAGTGGTGGTGGTGGTTGTGGTAGTAGTGGTAATGATGATGATATGGTGGTGGTGGTTGCAGTAGTAGTGGTAGTGATGACGATGTGGTTGTGGTGATTGTAGTAGAGGTAGTGATGATGATGTGCTGGTGGCGGTGTAGTAGTAGTGGTAGTGATAATGATGTGGGGCTGGTGGTTGTAGTAGTAGTGTTAGTGATGATATTGTGGTGGTGGTTGTAGTAGTAGATGATGTGGTGGTTGGAAAACACATTACAGGTTATTATAATACATGATTACACACATTCTCTAACTTCATTTTTTGACAGCTTCGTTGTGCCATAAATATACGCAACAGTTCTGAAACATTTTATGTGGATTTTGATATTGTTTGTTGTTTTTCTTGTGTCGTTATGTTGACATAGATACCGAATGAATGGTAATTACTACATTCTCAGCCAACAACAAAATGGCGCTGAATGCTTTCATTGGTGGACACTTTTTAGGCTTCGTACGTATTCTCATTCGTTTAATTCTATGACTTGAAGTGTCTTTAATTTAAAGATTTTCCTTTTTATTTATCTCTTTCCTATCTTTATTTGTATTAATGTAAACGTCCATTGAATTGAATGAAAACAATAACATGCTAATGATTGTTATCATGGTGTTATGTTAAATCTTGAATGTGAATCTTGATTTTCACCCTTTTTTTGTTTTTAAATTCTATTTTTAGATTTTTTTGGGGTAGCCCTATTCGTCCTTAAGGTCGAATAGCTTCAACCGTGGTTGCCGTACGTACGGACAAATCGTGTTGCTTGCACTATTCGTCCTTCACACTAAAGCTGGGCAATATTCCGTTTTTGCTTTTACTGAGCTGGATTCGAATCCACGTAATTACATGATATATCCGTATCGTCTTAAATGTTTCACAAACCCCACCTCCTCTGTTTGTGAGTCAAATAATCAGTTATGTGTGTTTTTTTTTTGAGGTGTGTTTGTGTGTGTGTGTGTGTGTGTGTGTTAATTTCGTGGGTTTTTTTTGTTTGTTTTTTTCTTCTGGGATATGATTTTTATTCCAGAATGGTGATTGATTTCTTATAAGGAACAATTGTCGTGTTCTCCCATTGGTAAGTATCCAATTCAAATACCTGCTCGAGAGTTTGGGTTGGCTAGGCACAGAGGAAGATTCGGCAGGTTTTCTTTGTTTTGGTTTCTGTTTTTTGTTGTTTTTTTTTGGAGGGGGGGGGGTTGTTGTTGTTTTGTTTTGTTTGCAGTTGTTTTTTTTTTTTTTTTTTTTTTGGGGGGGGGGGTTATTGTTCTTTTTTAATTGTTTTCTCTTGTTGGTATTTTCCCTGCTTTTGTTTGATTTGTGTGTGTGTGTGTGTGTATGTGTGTGTGTGTGTGTCTATTGTGTGTCTACGTGTGTTTTGCCTTTTTTACATTTTTTTTTCAATCTATAATAGTGGGTAAGCACTCAGTAACTATTTGTTTTAAATGACTAGTATTCAATTTGTCAAAATATTATATTAGTCATAATAGTATAAGCAGCGCAAGAAAAAAAAAACAACACCAAATTTCTGTATCTGTTAAGAAGCAGTTTTATAAAAAAAATGTTATA
>NC_088366.1:91012-101012 GCF_034508935.2 Berghia stephanieae | reverse complement strand
CAATAGGAAGTTTAGTTTACAGTGACTAACACTGGTCTAAATAAATCCTTTATTCATCCCATAGAGGAAATTTATCTCTAGGGTCTATTCCCAGGGAAGACTGGAATAACCACGGTGCAGCGCCGCAAATTGAGCTAGGGCGAGGTGACTTGCTCAAGGCCACACAGCGCAGCGGCGGGTGAACGAACTCGGTACCTTTCGGGTACGAAGCAAAAACCGTACCGCTGATCCACGCTGCCCCACATGAAGTATGATAAAATGTCTAGCGTGATTGGTGATTATGATGCTCATATGAGTATTATAATAAAGGTTACAACACGATACTAAATAGTATGTAGTAGACTATAGTCAATAGCAACGAAAATTAGCGAAGCAAGACTAAGACCTCAAAGACTCAAAGTCCGTGGTCCATAAGATAAAAACACAATAATTCAATGACTCCCTCTCTCTCTCCCTAACTAAAATCGAACGTAAACAGTTAAATCTTTCCATTGGATATACTAAATCTGCCTAAACTCAAAGTAAACTGATTATTGTCCAACAGTAGTTTTACGGAGATGTGAGATTTTGAGAGTGAGAATGAGAAGACGAAATGACTTACCTTCACAGAATACTCTTTATTCTTCATGCTGGCTTGAACTTTGCCGAACATCAAGCCATCTGAGTAAGTGAAAGTCAAAACAGGACCTGACTGATGATGATTTTCACCTCGCGAGACACTTTTATGCTCATTGGAGAAGTATTTCATAAGGGCGGTGATTGAAATAGAGTTCGTGTCAGCCATTTTTCTCGACTGTTTAGAGCCAGCCGGTTTGTTGCCATGCGTTGCTGCGCAGGATTACGTCACGACTTAGGAAGCCTATTGCCCTTTACGTATTTCACGCCTACCTCATTTGCATAAGCACTGAAGGTCGGCTAGACACTTTTTAACTCCGTTTTTTTTTTTGATACTTTTCCTTTAACTTTACTTTCATCTGTTTGATTGAAGTTTAATGTAATTAAGTACTTCAAGGTGGGGAGTTAATGTTGAGAAAAAGTAGTGCCGGAATCGGGGACAGTGCTTGCGGACAGAGAGGCGAGAGAGAGGCGACTGAGTAGTCGAAAGGGACAGAGCTGTCCATCGTTCTTCTTGTTCAAAATAAAGTTTTTCTTATTCTCATTGGATGTCTCTTGTCGAATTTGTGTAGTTATGGGAATTTCTATCTGTAAATATTCAGAACAGGATGGTTTAAATAGATAGATGGGTAGATGGATGGATGGATGGGATGAATAGATAGATGGATGGATGGTTGGGAGGATAAATCGATAGAGATGATAGCTGGGCGGAAATATGGATAGGTGGGTGGATGGGGGGATGAAAGAATGGATAAATTGAGTAATTGATGGATGTATAGGTGGATGGATAGATTGATTGATGGAAATTGCAATCAGGTAAGCACAAACAGCTATTGAACCTAAAGGAGTAAATGAGACCAAGGTGCCACAGTAGGAGCTATTGTTGAGGTAACCATCACCGAGACCATTGTACATGTCGGGATGCAACATGTCAAAACTGCAGGAGGAAAGAAATATATTTAAAAAGTCTGCAGATCAAGGTCTAATTCTGTTACCAAACCTAACGTCAACATACAGTCCCATTCTTTCAGAAAAAGAAAGCGTTCAGATAACACAATAGAGTGTTTCAGCAGATCATAATTTAGGACTTAGTATTAGACCTTAATTTATCACATGATCGCTTATTATAGAAAGGGAATTCCTTAGTGACGAGTACAAAAGTTTGTCACTTTGTTGTCAACATTTTTGTGTCCGATTCGCACCCTATTTATGATGCAGTTGGCTTAAAAAAAAGTTAGTACCATTTAGAATTATTGATTTATGTCGATTTCTTTTCATCAAAAACCTATGTATGTAATGCATTATGTATGAATTTCTTTGGGGTCCCGTAACAACCTTCAATTGTCCAGTGTCAGTCGAGTACACGATGACTTCGGCCACCGGTGTCTGTTCGCACAAAGATGCGTCCCTCAAGAAAGCAATGAAACAATTTTCTCAGCTAACGCTTGCATTGATTATTTTCCCTGTGTTATTTATAAAAGAGGATCGTTTTGTCAATAAATATATTTAATATTGAGGGAAAGTTGTCTTTGAAACTTTATACGGGCCGTACGCTGAGCTAACTATAATTTAGAAAAAAATGACCCAGATTTTTTTCCTAATTAGATTCAAATGACCCGAATTATGCTAGAATTCACCCTTCGGCTTGTCATGCGCATTCAATTTGTTTACACATTGCTTAGCAGCAGACTCAAGTTGTCTATGTCCAGGGAAACTCAGATTGTGATCCCTCTGCTCGTTTTTGGGCTGTCGGCCAGCGCAATATTTTTTGAGTATCAAAGCAATGAAATGAGAATGAGGTTAGGAAAGTTTTTAATCTCATTCGCGTTGGGATAAAAATAAATAAATAAAATCACCGAAGTGGGTGGGTTTAGGAATCGCTCACGGTAGACTACTTGATTTAAACTTATTTTACGAAGTTAACTATTAATCATCCATGTTGAATCAAAGTGCTGAAAGAGAAAGATTGAAGCTTTTTTATACCCGGCACGACCTCAAAAACACACATACACACACACAGGCAGAAACAACACACCACAGGCACTCACAATGCTTCACGGACATAAAACAGTTCACAACAACACAGCTGGGAGAAACAGCAATCCAGAACACACAACAAATTATAATACGTTCCCTCCAGAGCAGAGCCAAATCGAGCTTCTCTATCTATTTCTTCCCTCTTATAGATAGTTCGAAGATGACGTCACTCAGGTCTTTGTTGATGTTCTTTGCCATCCGCGTTTATGTGTAATGCTCACTGAACAGTATTAACCCGACTATAAACGTTCATGGATACACACAGTTTTGTGGTCTTGTGGTATGACACTCGCTTTCGGATCGGAAGTTCCTGGGTTCGAGCCTCGCCCGGCACATAGTTGAGTCCTTGGAAAAGGCTCTTTATCTCACCGTACTCAGGTGTGAAATGAGTACCTGGCCGTTAACAGCGTTGTCTCTGTCCGAAAAAATTATAATATCGCCTAATATCAAGTCCCGTCCTACATGTTAAGTGTTGCTGTTGGCCAGTGACCCCTTGTAAAGCGCTTTAGCACGTTTAGTGGATAATGCGCTATACAAAAGCTCAATTTTATTTTACTACCACTATCACCACTACCATATTATAGCCACTGCTACTACCAGTAATGAGATAAAAAAGTTGGCTCAGGATAGAGAAGGATGGAAACTGTTTGTCTGTGGCCTATACCCTGACCCAGGGTGAAAAAGGCAATGATGATGATGATGACTACCAGTAATGGGTTGTTTGTTTCAGCGGCACAGTGTCTCGTCTTGTCACAAAGGTCAAGCAATGCTAAGTGTGATCAGTGGTTGGATAGGTGACAGTGCTATTGAAGAATATTGCTCCCGACGTTACACACATTACCCCCTCAATTCACTGTGAATGGGTACCGACTTCAGGCAGTGACAAATTTTGTAAGAATTTTAGTGCTTAAAGGAAGTCAAATACTCGATTGGTACTGTATGAAAAGGATATATGGTTCCATACAGCCTATTGGAGTTACCACCATTTGCATCTGAGGGTCATTATATATATTTGACTTGTCATATTCAAAAAAGCATTATTAAAAACATATTGCAAGTTTATACATATCACTTTTATTGTCATTTCATTTATAATGCGCATGCTGATAATCACAAAATCTATAGATTAGATGTATCTCCATTACAGGTATGTTTGTATTCTCATCCTGTGAAGAGAAGGGGGGGGGGGGGCGTGGGGGGAAGGAAAATTGATACTTATCACTGAAACTGTATGGTCCCATTTGGTCAATAAATCTTCTTTCAAAAAAGTAATAGAAACGGTTGTCTTTCTTTTATCAATTTGTTAAAAAATTTAATGAACCTATTTTCTCTGTTCTATAGCTGCATCAGATAAGTTTCAATTGAAATAAAGGAAAATTATGCATTCAGAATCAATTAATTTGAAATTTTATACCAACTTACCATGCACGTTGAACTCAAGATAATTTGCAATTAACTTGATTTATATTGCCAGAAACATGTTGCAAACTATCAAACTGATATAATCTGAAGGAATTATATGTATCTACAATTATACCTATTTTTCTTGAGATATATACCTTGAATATCCGGTTCATAAACGTTCAGCCTAACAGTCTCAATTCATGTTAAAAGCTGCCAGTTGCTCTTCTTCTCATTTCCCTCCTTCAGTCTGCTTCATGTGCACTCTCCATGACACATGTTAGATTTGGTTTCTGTTATTACTTATTACTTATTATTTTAAATCAAAAAGTTGTTTTTACTATATAAAGTATTTTTTCATATATTTAAAAAAAACAAAAACATATTACATTTAGTGAAATATGTACAACAAATGGTAGATTATATTATATTTTCAATATCAAATGCAACATTACATGGTCAAAAGACAAATCTATCAAATTATACTAATATTACAAATCAGCGACAATTAGAGTTTTATCAGCACTTTTATCCTGCCTATTGATAAATGTGAACAAGAAAGAAAAGAATAAAATATATTTAATATAGAAAATGTTGGCAAGTTAAAGGGTATATACTGTAACAAAATATATCATTGCAAAATTTCTTCTTATGCAAAAGCAAAAAAGCAAGTTTTTTGCATATTTTCTTGACTTCCCTATGTAAAAGTATATGGTAAGCACACGGGAAATATGAATCTATTGTATAAAGAGACAGGAGCCAATACCAATGACATGGAGTGATAGCTGTCTAAATTTAGATCATCTAAGGATCTTCATAATAAGGCTTTTAACTTGTACCAGCAATAGAAAAAAAGTTAAATAGAATCTTTAAAAGTAACGGCAAGATTTTAAAATTTGAAAATGCTTGAAAGCAAAATAAGGTTCTGTTCTCTCTGCTTAATCGCCACCCTCAAGATTCTAGACTATGGACCAATAGGTTAGGTTAATACAGCTGAGAGATTGAATAAATACTATAGAATATTTTTTTTTAAATATTGAGAAATTCTATAAGATACAGTAAAGTTGAAAGCTATTTTGATAATCTTGAGGGTAAGGTTCAATGATAATAAGAACAAATAATAATAATAATAATAATAATAATAATAATAATAATAATAATAATAATAATAATAATAATAATAATAATAATAATAATAATAATAATAATAATAAAAATAATAATAATAATAATAATAATAATAATAATAATAATAATAATAATAATAGTAATAATAATAATAATAATAATAATAATAATAATAATAAATAATAATAATAATAATACAATAATAATAATAATAATAAATAATAATAATCATAATAATAATAATAATAATAATAATAATAATAATAATAATAATAATAATAATAATAATAATAATAATAATAATAATAATAATAATAATAATAATAATAATAATAATAATAATAAATAATAATATACATTTTCATGAATATTGATTGGTTACTTGCCAGAATGTGGGCAGGACAATACTTCCAGGACTGCACACCAATATCTCAAGAAATGCAGAGGCTCATGATTGTGATGTGATTTCAATCTGAAAAAAAAAGTTTTCAATTCAGTTGGAATGATTATGGCAGTCCACAGTGTTTTCTCTTGGTTAGAAACATAGATAGCATTATCATCTCACATTCAGTCATTGAATGTTATTCAAATAGAACTAACAATGAACAAGAGCTATAATTACCACATTTCATTATTATTTTCAATGGATTTATTTAACTTATGGTATTGAATGAAAATTTGAAATTAATATAGCAATGTTTGAATAGATAGATGGATCTAATATATGTAAATTTGAAACTTATTCAGAGAGTAGAAAGCACTTGTTAAAGTTTGTTGCTTCGTTTCCAGAAACAGGAATAACTCTTGTTCCATGAGCCTTATGACTCTAAAGGAACACACATTTCAATGTAAGGTGAAATACCATTTAGTGTTTTGATAATATAAACATGACCAATGTCTTAAATTTTTTGCTTATATTCAATAAACACATTAGAAAACACAATGAACCTAGACCTCAGATACCACAAGGTTGTAAAACCGTTGTGTCAGATCTCATTTTATCAGAGATTTAATTGAAGACATGTTTTCTTTTATTAACTTTTTGGTCACAGTAGCCAATTCAAATAAACTGAAAAATTAATGCCTCAAATAAAATATCTGATCTAAATTTATTTTTTTTAACCCCATCAATTGAGAGAGATTTCTTATCATTCCGTAGGCAAAATCTAAATAAGACAAATTTCACATATATAGTATTTCATATGTATGACAAAATCCTACAAGCTTCTTGTTATTAAGACTCTTGATTACTGGCGGTGATGAAAGAAATGGGCTAAAAATAAATCTAAAGTAATCAGAGAGGTTTATTTTTAATATCAAACCCAATGGACAACGTTGCGCCCGAAATAGATCTTCCGTCTTTGTTCTTTAAATTATAGATAATACACTTTCAGTTAAAACAAACGTGTAAATAAAATTTTAATGTAGTTAAATTCAACATATATGTCTATATTATTCTGAAAATCGGGTTACAGATAGTTCTTGTTTTGTTCACACAAGCGCAATTAATTTTTGAATAATTAACTTTACCCTGGTCTAAAAATAGATTGACATTTATTTTTGATAAATTTCTAGACATTATTTGATGCACGATCGAGTATTTATGAGTATGTGTTTATTTTGCCACCCGACAGCCACATTTTAATGGATTTTTTTTTTCTATAATTTGCTATGGAAGGTGAGAGGTCAAAGGCAGGAGCACATGTGGCCAGACTATTGTTTTGAATGCGTGACCTAAATTTTGCACACGTCACATGGTGTTTTCCAATTTTAAATAGGACAGCGATCATGTGATAGATAGGTCTTAAGTGTAATACTAAGTCCAAAATGATCTGCTGAAAGTCTCTAATGTTGATGATCAGTCTACACTTGAGACAGAACAATCTTGTGACTATGACCTCTTCACTATTTCGCAACCTTCGGATCCGAGAAAAACTACCTGTGAAACTCTTCAAATTAGGGAAAACCCATCAGATTCCAAACTGATACAGCTGCAAGTCTTACAGCGATAGATAAAAACAAACGTATGATAATATGATTGGTAGTGTTAATGATTTACAACATTCTAAGAAATAATAAAGTTGTTTTCATGACAGAATATTAAGGTCCTGGGAGACACCAAAATTAGAAGTCGGATATGAAGATCAGAAATTTACTACATTGCCTTAAATTGTTGTGGATACTTCTGAACGCCACTTTTGGGAAGATATTGGTTGTGTTTGTCAAGCTCAACTGGAGAGGGTTATTTTCAATATCAGATCCAATCCATCAGATTCTCCATAAAATTGAAAATGTATTTTCAGAGAAACGAGTTTGTTTAAGAGGATACAAGGCTTCAATAGACATTCGTGACTCAGCTGAACCAAACCCCAAAACTAGATCTATGCCATTTTTGTTGAGGGAAGAAATTGAAAGAAAATTGAGAAGACTCAAAAAACATGGTGTCGTTTAGAAAGTGAATTTTTCGGAATTGGTTTCAAATCTGGTACTAGTACCAAAATCATCTGGACAAGTGAGAGTATGTGGCGACTACAAGAAGATTATAATCCAATAGCAAAATCAGATATCCATGACTTACCTACAAAAGATGAACTTTTGATGAAGTTTTGAGGAGGAACTTCATTCTCAATAATTAACCTCTCCAACCAGCGACTTCTTGTAGTACTATTAGTAGACGATGTCTCCAACGCATACCATCAAATAATCTCACTACGATAAACACTCATTGATGATTTTATCGATGAAGACGTCTTCTGTAGTTTTAGTCGTGTTGTTGATGTTGTTATGACGGGGTTGGTTGTCGTAGTGGTTATAGTGAAGATGACGGTGTGGGGTTTGTTTTTTTAATGGGGTGGTAATGATGATGTGGCAGTAGTTACATTCATGTTGTCAATAGCCTTTAACAGTCGTGACGTCACTTCCCTTGCAATGACGCATAGTAGCTTAGGAACTGGATCTAAACTATCGGAACAATGGCGGATGCCCTCATGAAACACCTCTCCAACGAGCATAAATGTGTGTCCAGAGGAGAAAACATTATAGATCCGATCATGTTTTGACTTTTTTACAGCCTGATTACATGACACGTGAAAACGGTCTCGCCAGCGTGGATAACAACAAGTGCCGATTTTCTTTGTTTTGCTCGTTAATGGGCGACGTGACATCAGACTAATAAATCCTAGGGTGATGATGTGTTTTTCCTCAGTGTACGCCAGGCAAGCCTTAGTGTCACATTATAATGTAAACAGTTTTATCAGCCCAGTCCACCGTTTCAATACGTCCAAATGTCACAATAACATGTAAACAACTTTATCGGCCCATCCCAACGTTTAAATACGAAATCTTAACGAATTCAGTTGTCTTCCATATGACATTGTGTCGACTATATGGTGTGTCATTGATTTTTTAAATCAAATTTACATACAGGATAGAACATTGTTGTATATCAACCATAATCTGTCCATAAGAAAATAAATACTCACTTCACCAAATAAAGGCTGTCCAGATGACCAACACCACCAAATCCACGACTACATTTAACATCAGCTCCCCTACCACCAACAATAACACCACAATCACCATCATCACCGGTTGTGCGGCTATGTGGTCTAGTGGTATGAAACTCGCTTTCGGATCGGAAGGTCCTGGTTCGAATCTCGCGCTCGGCGCATAGTTGAGTCCTCGGAAAAGGCTCTTTACTCACATTCTCTCACCGTACTTAGATGTAAAATGAGTACCTGGCAGTTAACATCGTTGTCTTTGTCCGAAAAATTGTAATATGGCCGAACAGGCGTCATGTCCCATCCCACATGTTAATTAGCACATGTAGTGGATATTGCGGTATATAAAGCTTAATTTCTTTAAAAGCTCAATCACCATCATTATCATCATCATCATTATCATTATTCATCATCATCATCATCATCATCATCATCATCATCATCATCATCATCATCTAAAATATTTGAGGTTTTATTCGTAAATTATTCCCGAACTTTGAAATTTAAGGTAGGCACGCTTGGTAGTATTAGTGGTAGTGGTAGTATTAGTAGTAGTAGTCGTAATAGCAGTGAAAGTAGTAGTAGTAGTAGTAGTAGTAGTAGTAGTAGTAGTAGTAGTAGTAGTAGTAGTAGTAAGTAGTAGCAGCAGTAGTAGTAGTAGTAGTAGTAGTAGTAGTAGTAGTAGTAGTAGTAGTAGTAGTAGTAGTAGTCGTAATAGCAGTGAAAGTAGTAGTAGTAGTAGTAGTAGTAGTAGTAGTAGTAGTAGCAGCAGTAGTAGTAGTAGTAGTAGTAGTAGTAGTAGTAGTAGTAGTAGTAGTAGTAGTAGTAGTAGTAGTAGTTGTAATAGTAGTAGTAGTAGTAGTAGTAGTAGTAGTAGTAGTAGTAGTAGTAGTAGTAGTAGTCGTAATAGCAGTGAAAGTAGTAGTAGTAGTAGTAGTAGTAGTAGTAGTAGTAGTAGTAGTAGTAGTAGTAGTGGTAGTAGTAGTAGTAGTAGTAGTAAATAGTAGTAGTAGTAGTAGTAGTAGTAGTAGTGTTTAGTAGTAGAAGTATAGTAGTAGTAGTAGTAGTAGTAGTAGTAGTAGTAGTAGTAGTAGTAGTAGTAGTAGTAGTAGTAGTAGTAGTAGTAGTAATAGAATTGACATCTCCAGAGATAATGCGCAGCAGATGCTACTAATGGGGGTGGTATTGTCTGGGGGGGGGGGGGGGTGGAGTGTTTATGATGATGTTAACAATGATGTAGTCTTGTGGTGAGTTCACATGGGGTCCATTCACCCAAGAGACGTGATTAGAAGAGTCTCCACACCAGTAGGGAAGCAAAA
>NC_088366.1:78512-86012 GCF_034508935.2 Berghia stephanieae | reverse complement strand
TGTAAAATATTTTCTATTATTTTATTTCTATGAAATACTGCATATAGTAATACCCCATTTCTCTATTGTAAAAAGATTTTGTTAATATTGCTAAGAAACGCAGAAAAAAGCGAATGAATGATGTTATAAATTCGTTTAACAAAAATGTTCAGGAACAGGACAGAAAATAAGCAAAGCCATACAACGAAGAGAGGGAGAAAGAGAGAGAGAGAGAGAGAGAGAGAGAGAGAGAGAGAGAGAGAGAGAGAGAGAGAGAATAAGTAGGAGTGAAATATCTGTTCAATGTTACAGTTATCGTTTAACGTTATAACAAGTGTAACTAAATGACAAATTGCCATACTTATGGAAATAAATATATATTATTATTATTATTATTATTATTATTATTATTATCATCATCATCATCATCATCATCATCATCATCATCATCATCATCATCATCATCATCATCATCATCATCATCATCATCATCATCATCATCATCATCATCATCATCATTATTATTATTATTATTATTATTATTATTATTATTATTATTATTATTATTATTATTATTATTATTATTATTATTATTATTATACCATCAGACGCCCCCCCCCCCCCCCCCCCCCCCCCCCCCCCAATAAAATTAACAAAAAATGTTCAGAAACAGAGCAAATAATTATATGGGAAGGGGGGGGGGGGGGGGTGGGCAGGAATTGAATCATAACTGTTACCTTTCAAAAAGTACTGAAAAATGGTTTTATAAAAATGAATATGATCTCACAGGTTGTTATTTTGTTTATTTATGGGTGGAATTTCCCTAAGGACGGAAGACCATTGGCTGTCTAGGCCAGTTGTTTCTAGTCTATAATTAAGGCAATACCTGATTCTCCAAATGACTTTGACAAACGTGTAATTAATATTGAGTGATCTATGGTGCCAAAGGCTGCGTTTAGATCTAACAGCGCTAAGATGGAAATTTGGTCAGTGTCACAGTAAAGGTTGATCACAATTATCTTATTAAATTTTATTTTATTAAGAACTGAATTCATCTCACTCCAGTTATATTTCGGTAGGCTTAGATAAACTTTACCTTCTAATATTAGATCGTCTTACCTTTTATAGCCTTCCCTCGAATTAATTTCTAATTAGTGAATACTTTTCGTTCTACATTCTGTCACGTAGCCACTTATTATAAAAGCTGATAGGTCTAACATTCTACACTCACTTCTCGTTACAATCTATGCCGGACGGCCAGTCGCTCCATTCCTCATATATATTTGAAGATTTTTATCTTTTGGGACTTTGTGGATATTTTATCTCCACCATCAAGACGCCGGAGCTTTTATCTTTGACTGTATAATCGTCAAGGATCAACCTGAGCCCGCTGTCGAAGAACTATACAATAACCCCTTCCCATTTGCCTGGAATTGGAACGAGCCTGAGTCCGTTATCGGATGAATATAGCACCCACGCCTGTCAACTGCCTGGAAACGTCACCCACGCCTGTCAACTGCCTGGAAACGTAACCTTACGACCCTAACATATTATCATAAGTTACGTAATATATTCACCTTTCTATTTGTAACTACCACAATCACTATATATCTCTTTCATTTAAATTTCATCTTTCTTTTTTATTTCATCTTAAACAAATCGTTAATTATTTTTCATTTATAGTAACAAGTAAATTCTGGGGCCTCATTCTACATATCTTTATGCATAGTCGAGTAGCTCTTTACTCACTTGAGACCATGACAGCCAGCACAAGGAAGATCATTATTAATCAAAGATTAAACTAGACTTACATTTAGGGAGGTTGACGTTTAATATGGATTATTAAAGTCAACTGATTGGGGAAGGTATTCACATGAGATGCTCTGACCATGCGCACAAGTCAGTATTTAGCCCGCATGTTGATACACATTTCAACTAAGGTATTCACATGATAATCTATTTACACATACTAAATTAGTACACCAAGGGAGGGTTACTACTAAATGTTAATAAGAAAAAAGGGGTTGGGCATGTGAATACCTTCCCCGATCAGTTGACCTTAATAATCCATATTAAACGTCAAATTCCCTAAAGGTAAGTCTAGTTTAATCTTTGATTAATAATACATCACTGATTGGTGGAAGGCATCACATGAGATTTTAGCCAAATGTGAAGCAACATGCTTACACCATAATAATCAACAAAGAAAACATAATTTTCAATAAAACTTATTATTGAAGAACCAAAAACATAATCAGAAACCAAAAAATAATAGTAAACAAAAGCTATTTTATAACATGTCAAGAACATCATGGCTGTTGCAAATAATACTATATTACAAATGATGCAACCTAGAATAATTACAAGGGTTGCTTACTGCAGCTTTCATATTGTATTTTTATCAAACATAATTAACGTTTGTTATCAAGAATAGCTTGAGAAAATACATTGTCACCCCTGGAGGGTTTTTGAACAAATTGCTCATAAAACTTG
Source organism: Berghia stephanieae (assembly GCF_034508935.2). Classification (NCBI taxonomy): domain Eukaryota; kingdom Metazoa; phylum Mollusca; class Gastropoda; order Nudibranchia; family Aeolidiidae; genus Berghia; species Berghia stephanieae. The sequence continues at coordinate 83,540 of NC_088366.1, read as the reverse complement.
GCAAATGTACTTTCACTAGACCAACCTCCAGTGTCCAATACTTTTCTTAATGGGACATCTCGAATTAAAGCAGCAGAAGTGGCAGCTGCACGTGTACTGTGAGCTGTAAATATAGTCGTATCAATTCCTGAAAGTTTGAGAACTGATTTCACCCATCGAGACAAAGTGCTGCGTGCAATAGGTTTATGTGGTTTTACATAAGAAATCTACAATTGTTTAGAAATTCTTAAATTTTCTGTCCCATTCAGATAATGTCTAAGGTGTGCCATCGCACATAGACGCTCATTCTCAAACCTTTTTAATTCAATTGGTTTAGAATGCTTCTTTGGTAAAGATGTGTTTAATAACGATGAATGGACAATCACACATTTGTCATCATATAATGTTATAACATCAACCGATATTTTATGTAAAGCGTCACCTCCCTGAGCTGATAAAAGACATAAAAGCATAACAAGTCTCAGAGTCAATTGTTTCAAAGACACATCAATAACATCCGGCCATCCAGATAGATGATCAATAACTAAATCGACATTCCATGTTTCATTGTATTTTGGTAATGCTGGTCTTTTGTTAAAGACTCCTTTAAGCAGTCTTACTATAATTTTATGAGTTCAAAATTCCATGTATCCGTAAGATGATAAATGAGCAGCAACGGCACTCCTGGCAATATTTATGGTATTATAACTAAAACCTTGTTGAAACAAATCACTAAAAAAATTTAGCAAAAACATGAATTGTGACAGGAGGATTATGTTGAACTTTTAAAAATTATATCCATTTCTTAATGTAAATGTTGTATGATTTAATAGTCTTTTTCCTCCACGAATTCAAAATGAGATCTACTGACTGTTGAGCTAGCTCGGATGAAATTATATTGAGGCCCGAAACCTTGAAAACAAGAAGGTCTAATTTGTTCCGTAGAATTAGAGGATGGGTGGTTCCCGGGGACGATGGTAGAATTAGAAGATCTCTTCGACAAGGAAGACGAACTGGGGGTTTGGAAGCAATATTGTTGATTTGTGGGTACCAGAATTGAGTCGGCCAATCGGGTACCACCATATTTCCTGTCGCTTTTTCCTGAATAATTTTTGCAACACCTTGGCAATGACACTGAAAGGGGGAAAAGCATAACACGTTTTATATTTCCAACACATTGAGAAAGCGTCAATTGCTATTGCGTTTTCATTCCATTTATATGATACAAATTGTTCAAATTGAGCATTAGCCTCACTTGCAAACAGGTCAATTTCTGGTTCAATAATCAAATGTTTTAAAGCTACTTTCAAATCAAGGGGATTTAACTTCCATTCAGAATCCCAATTAGTGATACGTGACTCTCTATCCGCAACAGTATTCTTTTTCCCAGGAATGTGTGCTGCACGGATCCATATATTGTGATCCATGCACCATTTCCATACCTGAAAAGTTATTTCATTATTTTCCACAGAATGGTTTGTGCCCATGTGATTGATACAAGCTATAGCTGTTGTACTATCTCACATAATACGAATATGTTTATTTTTAAATTCAGATTTAAAACACATAAGTGATTCTAGTATTGCTTTAATTTCCAAAAAGTTAATGTGTCTATTTTTGTCATCCAAGGACCAATGACCTCCTGTACTGATATTCCCATTTTTACAGCCCCAGACTATGCAACTCGCATCTGTGAATAGAATCGCTGTTGGTTTTGATTGTGTAATATCATTATACATAGTTTCAACATTTTTGATCCACCAATGCAGTTCTAATTTTGCTTTCTTTGACAAACCCATGGTCGCATCAAAATTACCCTTATTTAGTTTCAAGGCATTATCCTTTTCTGTTTCTAACTGTCTATAATACAACGGTCCAAATTTTGTTGCTGGAAAACTAGCTACCATTTTCCCTACAGCAATTGCTATATCTCTTATTATAACTGGATAATCCGTCTTTAGTAGTCTCAAGCAGGTTTCCAACAAACTCTTCTTTCTATCCTCTGTGAGACATACTGTCATACTTTGAGAATCTATGACCACCCCAAGGTATTGAATCTTTTGCGTTGGAACCAGTATAGACTTATCAGGATGAACCACAAAACCTGCTTTTAAAAAGGTAGATAGAGTAAGACACACGTTCTTTAAACAATCAGATTTTGTCGCTGCTACAAGCAAAGAATCATCAATAAAGTATGCAGATAAAAACCCCTGCCTTCTCAAAGATGAAAAAATTGGTTTTAAGAGTCTGGTAAAAACCCTTGGAGCCATGGCCAAACCATTAGGTAAAGCGTTAAATTCATACAGCTGACCTTTCCATATAAATCTCATGTACTTCCTATAGCTCTCCTCTCATGAATGCTGACAGAAAAATACGCGTCTTTTAAATCAACAGATGCCATGAAAGGATCTTTCGTAATCAACTTAAGTGCAGCTTCTAAAGTTTCCATTTTAAATTTCTTATATGTAACGACAGTATTTAAAGGCTTTAAATTCAGAATCATTCTAAAAGAACCATCCTTTTTCTTTCTTGAAAATATGCTAGAAATTACTTCATCTACTACATGATCGCATTTAGAAATTATTTCTTTGTCTAATACCTTTTTAACTTCCAAATCTATAATGCTACATTCTTCTTTATTCCACTTTATGGAGGCATATGGTCTAGAATAACTATGCAAATCTAGAAGTCTACAATCAATCTCCACCAACACTCCTTTAACAGATTGTAAAATTGATTTGTTGAATGTTAACTTTTCCCAATATTTTACAAATAAAGATATTTGTCCTCCTTTAAAACTATTAATTTTTGATTTCAAATATGATAGAACTTCAGGTAAAATTTCTATCCAGTCACTCACCAAACGTATTGTTTGTAATTGTTCTTCCATTTCTGTGGGTGGCTTTTCTTGTTCTGTACAAACTTGGGTTTTGGTTGCCACTTTGGACGGGGGAAGGCACCCCCCTTGCTTTGCAACTCTATCAGACTTACAACTCTATCAGAAAGAAGGGAATCAAAAATTTTGAAACAATACACAGACGTGAAAACAATGACAGATCAGCCTCTTCACGCTAGAGCGCAACAAAAGAAAACTAGGCGGCTGAAAAGATCACACTTTATTGAAAGAGCCCAGCAAATTGAAAAAGATCACGAACTTGACGAAGTAATGACCCAAAAATGCAAAGCAAATATCAGAGTACCAATTTGGAAAAGGCAAAATCACTTGAAAATCAAGACTTCCGTTGGTGACATTTCAACAAAACAAAAACACAGCGAAGAAATCAAGAAGTCTGTACAGAAGTGCATAGATCAAAACTACCCTGAAAAAAATGGACAAGAATCTATACAGATGGTTCATGCAATAAAGAACACACGTGCGGGGGCCTGGGAGTGCACATCGAGCACACAAATGGTCAACAAAAGGAGATCAGCAAACCGACTGGTACTCGCACTTCAATCTACAAGTCAGTGGCAGATGCAATCCATGAAGCTGTTAAGCAAATCCTCTCAAAAAATGAAAAACCAAGACACATAGTGATTTTAACAGATGCTAAGAAAATTCTGGAGGATATAATGATGTCCTTTGCGGATGATATAGACGCCTTGGTGGAAGACCTCATGAAGCTAAGCAAGTTTACCAACATTGTACTGCAGTGGATTCCAGGACACTGTGGGATACTTGGAAATCAGATCGCTGACCAAATGGCAAAGTCAGGCAGTCGCATGCAGCAACCCTCCCCAACGTACTCAACAGGAGAAATTAACAAAATGGCCAAATTTATCCAGTCTCAGAGATGGAGAGAGAAGCACCCAGAATACAACATGAATGACCCAATCAAGGTGCTCGACAGAAAGGAACAGGTCATTATCTTCAGACTGAGAACTGGACACAACCAGTTAAAGGAACATATGTGGAGGATGTCCAGAGCAGGTGCCTCTGGACAATGTGACTGCGGACTTGAAAATGAAAATGGACATCATGTCCTAATGGAATGTCCAAGGTACAACCAGTTGAGAAGGAACTTCTGGCCTGACCCAACCCCATACACAAAGAAGCTGTACGGCAGTGAGGACGACCTCAGGACCACTGTGGGCTTCATTCACCAGACCGAACTGACCATGTGATGTGATGGGAACGAAGAAGAAGAAGAAGAAGACAGACAACTCCCTGGTTGTATGTCCCAGTAGAGCCAATGCATCCGTGCAGTCTCTTTTTAGTGACCCAGCACCATTCTCGTTAAGCAGCAAGTTTGTTGTTGTTGTTATTGCTGTTGCCGCCTTGACTACACTCCTTTGGATCTTAACTAAACTGATATCTCCTTTAATTGCCTTATTAGGTAAGTGTCTCCAAATTTCTTTATTAACTGTTGGCACCACCAAATTGTCACAATTTTCTGGTCTAAGATGAGCTTCCAATCTCTTTTTCAACATTTCGGGATTGAGTTTGGTTAAAAACCGGCCTTTCACCACCTTTGCAAGGTCGTTCCTCACCTTCCCTCCAACTTTTTCTTCCTCATTGAATTCATCCTTCAAACTCCTCAAAAAACTATCACTCTCATCATTGTTCTCCTCACTCCTAATCGTTTCTCGATTACTACACAACAAATCCTCTTCTTCTTCCAAGTTTGATTCGTCTTTCCCACCGTTATCAACGTCATCACTATCACTGTCATCACTCCAGTGTTTGTTGTCGTGACCCAGTTTTATTCTTTTATCCTTCGTCTTCTTCTCTCCATCCACATTCTTACGCTTCATCACAAGCTCCGCAAGTGAGTCAAACCGTGCTTCCCACTGTTTGTTCAACTCGTTCAGCATCGCCGCTATGTCACGCGGCGAGCTGTCGTCACTGTCACTTGGTTGCGTCACTACGTCGTTTGTGGCGAATGGGTCACTGGTGACCTTATCTTTCTCCATTTTTCAAATGATAATTATTTCTGGACAAAAATGAGAGAGATAATAACATACATCACGAATCTTATCATGCACCAAGTTTGATAATAAAACGATATAATGTTTTATATATTTTATTGGGTGAAAACAGAAAGAAAC